>NC_086445.1:391660879-391960879 GCF_028390025.1 Pseudophryne corroboree
TGGCACTGCAGTGTCACGCAGGATGTCCCTTCCAAAAAACCCTCCCCAATCAGCACATGATGCAAAGAAAAAGAAAAGAAAAAAGAGGTGCAAGATGGAATTATCCTTGGGCCCTCCCACCCACCCTTATGTTGTATAAACAAAACAGGACATGCACACTTTAACCAACCCATCATTTCAGTGACAGGGTCTGCCACACGACTGTGACTGATATGACGGGTTGGTTTGGACCCCCCCCAAAAAAGAAGCAATTAATCTCTCCTTGCACAAACTGGCTCTACAGAGGCAAGATGTCCACCTCATCTTCACCCTCCGATATATCACCGTGTACATCCCCCTCCTCACAGATTATCAATTCGTCCCCACTGGAATCCACCATCTCAGCTCCCTGTGTACTTTGTGGAGGCAATTGCTGCTGGTCAATGTCTCCGCGGAGGAATTGATTATAATTCATTTTAATGAACATCATCTTCTCCACATTTTCTGGATGTAACCTCGTACGCCGATTGCTGACAAGGTGAGCGGCGGCACTAAACACTCTTTCGGAGTACACACTTGTGGGAGGGCAACTTAGGTAGAATAAAGCCAGTTTGTGCAAGGGCCTCCAAATTGCCTCTTTTTCCTGCCAGTATAAGTACGGACTGTGTGACGTGCCTACTTGGATGCGGTCACTCATATAATCCTCCACCATTCTATCAATGTTGAGAGAATCATATGCAGTGACAGTAGACGACATGTCCGTAATCGTTGTCAGGTCCTTCAGTCCGGACCAGATGTCAGCATCAGCAGTCGCTCCAGACTGCCCTGCATCACCGCCAGCGGGTGGGCTCGGAATTCTGAGCCTTTTCCTCGCACCCCCAGTTGCGGGAGAATGTGAAGGAGGAGATGTTGACAGGTCGCGTTCCGCTTGACTTGACAATTTTGTCACCAGCAGGTCTTTCAACCCCAGCAGACCTGTGTCTGCCGGAAAGAGAGATCCAAGGTAGGCTTTAAATCTAGGATCGAGCACGGTGGCCAAAATGTAGTGCTCTGATTTCAACAGATTGACCACCCGTGAATCCTTGTTAAGCGAATTAAGGGCTGCATCCACAAGTCCCACATGCCTAGCGGAATCGCTCCGTGTTAGCTCCTTCTTCAATGCCTCCAGCTTCTTCTGCAAAAGCCTGATGAGGGGAATGACCTGACTCAGGCTGGCAGTGTCTGAACTGACTTCACGTGTGGCAAGTTCAAAGGGCATCAGAACCTTGCACAACGTTGAAATCATTCTCCACTGCACTTGAGACAGGTGCATTCCATCTCCTATATCGTGCTCAATTGTATAGGCTTGAATGGCCTTTTGCTGCTCCTCCAACCTCTGAAGCATATAGAGGGTTGAATTCCACCTCGTTACCACTTCTTGCTTCAGATGATGGCAGGGCAGGTTCAGTAGTTTTTGGTGGTGCTCCAGTCTTCTGTACGTGGTGCCTGTACGCCGAAAGTGTCCCGCAATTTTTCTGGCCACCGACAGCATCTCTTGCACGCCCCTGTCGTTTTTTAAAAAATTCTGCACCACCAAATTCAAGGTATGTGCAAAACATGGGACGTGCTGGAATTTGCCCATATTTAATGCACACACAATATTGCTGGCGTTGTCCGATGCCACAAATCCACAGGAGAGTCCAATTGGGGTAAGCCATTCCGCGATGATCTTCCTCAGTTGCCGTAAGAGGTTTTCAGCTGTGTGCGTATTCTGGAAAGCGGTGATACAAAGCGTAGCCTGCCTAGGAAAGAGTTGGCGTTTGCGAGATGCTGCTACTGGTGCCGCCGCTGCTGTTCTTGCGGCGGGAGTCCATACATCTACCCAGTGGGCTGTCACAGTCATATAGTCCTGACCCTGCCCTGCTCCACTTGTCCACATGTCCGTGGTTAAGTGGACATTGGGTACAACTGCATTTTTTAGGACACTGGTGAGTCTTTTTCTGACGTCCGTGTACATTCTCGGTATCGCCTGCCTAGAGAAGTGGAACCTAGATGGTATTTGGTAACGGGGGCACACTGCCTCAATAAATTGTCTAGTTCCCTGTGAACTAACGGCGGATACCGGACGCACGTCTAACACCAACATAGTTGTCAAGGACTCAGTTATCCGCTTTGCAGTAGGATGACTGCTGTGATATTTCATCTTCCTCGCAAAGGACTGTTGAACAGTCAATTGCTTACTGGAAGTAGTACAAGTGGGCTTACGACTTCCCCTCTGGGATGACCATCGACTCCCAGCGGCAACAACAGCAGCGCCAGCAGCAGTAGGCGTTACACGCAAGGATGCATCGGAGGAATCCCAGGCAGGAGAGGACTCGTCAGACTTGCCAGTGACATGGCCTGCAGGACTATTGGCATTCCTGGGGAAGGAGGAAATTGACACTGAGGGAGTTGGTGGGGTGGTTTGCGTGAGCTTGGTTACAAGAGGAAGGGATTTACTGGTCAGTGGACTGCTTCCGCTGTCACCCAAAGTTTTTGAACTTGTCACTGACTTATTATGAATGCGCTGCAGGTGACGTATAAGGGAGGATGTTCCGAGGTGGTTAACGTCCTTACCCCTACTTATTACAGCTTGACAAAGGGAACACACGGCTTGACACCTGTTGTCCGCATTTCTGGTGAAATACCTCCACACCGAAGAGCTGATTTTTTTGGTATTTTCACCTGGCATGTCAACGGCCATATTCCTCCCACGGACAACAGGTGTCTCCCCGGGTGCCTGACTTAAACAAACCACCTCACCATCAGAATCCTCCTGGTCAATTTCCTCCCCAGCGCCAGCAACACCCATATCCTCCTCATCCTGGTGTACTTCAACACTGACATCTTCAATCTGACTATCAGGAACTGGACTGCGGGTGCTCCTTCCAGCACTTGCAGGGGGCATGCAAATGGTGGAAGGCGCATGCTCTTCACGTCCAGTGTTGGGAAGGTCAGGCATCGCAAACGACACAATTGGACTCTCCTTGTGGATTTGGGATTTCAAAGAACGCACAGTTCTTTGCGGTGCTTTTGCCAGCTTGAGTCTTTTCAGTTTTCTAGCGAGAGGCTGAGTGCTTCCATCCTCATGTGAAGCTGAACCACTAGCCATGAACATAGGCCAGGGCCTCAGCCGTTCCTTGCCACTCCGTGTGGTAAATGGCATATTGGCAAGTTTACGCTTCTCCTCCGACAATTTTATTTTAGGTTTTGGAGTCCTTTTTTTTCTGATATTTGGTGTTTTGGATTTGACATGCTCTGTACTATGACATTGGGCATCGGCCTTGGCAGACGACGTTGCTGGCATTTCATCGTCTCGGCCATGACTAGTGGCAGCAGCTTCAGCACGAGGTGGAAGTGGATCTTGATCTTTCCCTAATTTTGGAACCTCAACTTTTTTGTTCTCCATATTTTATAGGCAGAACTAAAAGGCACCTCAGGTAAACAATGGAGATGGATGGATTGGATACTAGTATACAATTATGGACGGACTGCCACGGTTAGGTGGTATAAAAAAACCACGGTTAGGTGGTATATATTATAATAATAATACAATTATGGATGGACGGACTGCCTGCCGACTGCCGACACAGAGGTAGCCACAGCCGTGAACTACCGCACTGTACACTGGTTGATAAAGAGATAGTAGTATACTCGTAACAACTAGTATGACACTATGACGACGGTATAAAGAATGAAAAAAAAACCACGGTTAGGTGGTATATATTATAATAATAATACAATTATGGATGGACGGACTGCCTGCCGACTGCCGACACAGAGGTAGCCACAGCCGTGAACTACCGCACTGTACACTGGTTGATAAAGAGATAGTAGTATACTCGTAACAACTAGTATGACACTATGACGACGGTATAAAGAATGAAAAAAAAACCACGGTTAGGTGGTATATATTATAATAATAATACAATTATGGATGGACGGACTGCCTGCCGACTGCCGACACAGAGGTAGCCACAGCCGTGAACTACCGCACTGTACACTGGTTGATAAAGAGATAGTAGTATACTCGTAACAACTAGTATGACACTATGACGACGGTATAAAGAATGAAAAAAAAACCACGGTTAGGTGGTATATATTATAATAATAATACAATTATGGATGGACGGACTGCCTGCCGACTGCCGACACAGAGGTAGCCACAGCCGTGAACTACCGCACTGTACACTGGTTGATAAAGAGATAGTAGTATACTCGTAACAACTAGTATGACACTATGACGACGGTATAAAGAATGCAAAAAAAACCACAGTTAGGTGGTATATATTATAATAATAATACAATTATGGATGGACGGACTGCCTGCCGACTGCCGACACAGAGGTAGCCACAGCCGTGAACTACCGCACTGTACACTGGTTGATAAAGAGATAGTAGTATACTCGTAACAACTAGTATGACACTATGACGGTATAAAGAATGAAAAAAAAACCACGGTTAGGTGGTATATATTATAATAATAATACAATTATGGATGGACGGACTGCCTGCCGACTGCCGACACAGAGGTAGCCACAGCCGTGAACTACCGCACTGTACACTGGTTGATAAAGAGATAGTAGTATACTCGTAACAATTAGGATGACACTATGACGGTATAAAGAATGAAAAAAAAACCACGGTTAGGTGGTAGGTATATAATAATAAATAATACAATTCTGGTCGGACGGACTGCCTGCCGTGTGCCGACACAGAGGTAGCCACAGCCGTGAACTACCGCACTGTACACTGGTTGATAAAGAGATAGTAGTATACTCGTAACAATTAGGATGACACTATGACGGTATAAAGAATGAAAAAAAAACCACGGTTAGGTGGTAGGTATATAATAATAAATAATACAATTCTGGTCGGACGGACTGCCTGCCGTGTGCCGACACAGAGGTAGCCACAGCCGTGAACTACCGCACTGTACACTGGTTGATAAAGAGATAGTAGTATACTCGTAACAATTAGGATGACACTATGACGGTATAAAGAATGAAAAAAAAACCACGGTTAGGTGGTAGGTATATAATAATAAATAATACAATTCTGGTCGGACGGACTGCCTGCCGTGTGCCGACACAGAGGTAGCCACAGCCGTGAACTACCGCACTGTACACTGGTTGATAAAGAGATAGTAGTATACTCGTAACAATTAGGATGACACTATGACGGTATAAAGAATGAAAAAAAAACCACGGTTAGGTGGTAGGTATATAATAATAAATAATACAATTCTGGTCGGACGGACTGCCTGCCGTGTGCCGACACAGAGGTAGCCACAGCCGTGAACTACCGCACTGTACACTGGTTGATAAAGAGATAGTAGTATACTCGTAACAATTAGGATGACACTATGACGGTATAAAGAATGAAAAAAAAACCACGGTTAGGTGGTAGGTATATAATAATAAATAATACAATTCTGGTCGGACGGACTGCCTGCCGTGTGCCGACACAGAGGTAGCCACAGCCGTGAACTACCGCACTGTACTGTGTCTGCTGCTAATATAGACTGGTTGATATTTAAAGAGATATTAGTAGTATACAACAATACTATACTGGTGGTCAGGCACTGGTCACCACTCCTGCAGCAAAAGTGTGCACTGTTAATTAATATAATTGTACTCCTGGCTCCTGCTAACAACCTGCAGTGCTCCCCAGTCTCCCCCACAATTAATTATAAGCTTTTAATTTATACATTGATGACTGTGCAGCACACTGGGCTGAGCTGAGTGCACACAGACTGAGTCACACTGTGTGACTGACTGTGCTGTGTATCGTTTTTTTTTTCAGGCAGAGAACGGATATAGCAGAGAGAAGTGAACGGATATATTATATTAAATAAAAGTTAACTAGCAACTGCACTGGTCACTGACTGTGGTAAACTAACTCTGTCTGCGACTCTGCACAATCTCTCTCTATCTAATCTATCTATCTCTATTCTAATGGAGAGGACGCCAGACACGTCCTCTCCCTATCAATCTCAATGCACGAGTGAAAATGGCGGCGACGCGCGGCTCCTTATATAGAATCCGAGTCTCGCGATAGAATCCGAGCCTCGCGAGAATCCGACAGCGTCATGATGACGTTCGGGCGCGCTCGGGTTAACCGAGCAAGGCGGGAAGATCCGAGTCGCTCGGACCCGTGGAAAAAAAAGTGAAGTTCGTGCGGGTTCGGATTCAAAGAAACCGAACCCGCTCATCTCTAGTCATTTTGCAGGGCTCTGGCAGTGCTCCTCCTGTTCCTCCTTGCACAAAGGCGGAGGTAGCGGTCCTGCTGCTGGGTTGTTGCCCTCCTACGGCCTCCTCCACGTCTCCTGATGTACAACAGCATGTGAAATTGATTGTCAATCAGTGTTGCTTCCTAAGTGGACAGTTTGATTTCACAGAAGTGTGATTGACTTGGAGCTACATTGTGTTGTTTAAGTGTTCTCTTTATTTTTTTGAGCAGTGTGTATAATATATATATATATATATATATATATATATACACACACACACACACACACACACACACACACACACACACACACACACACACACACACACACACACACACACCTGTCATATAGACACAGAAACATGCCCCCCTCCCCAACTGTTATTTGTTAGGAGTGAGAAGAACACTCTCACACTGCTGCTTTGCATAGTGGTGCAGTTGGTGAATATAAGAGGGAGTACTCAAAAGAAACAGGAATTGGGTTCTAGAGGGAGGGGCACTTGTAGTACGGGTTTCTGCCGCTAGGTGAATGTTTGCAGAAACCTTCTGAGGCAGTAACCCCACTGACACTGTGGGAGAAGGTAGCGTTTGACTGCAGTGATTTTTTTCCAACGAGTTATTCACTCTTTTGCCTATTTTTGTAATCGCTGTTTCACGAAAATAACATGCTGCTGTGGGAAATACCCCTATGCACAACATTATTGCCCACCCCCCCATCTCATATATATCTTATTGTTACCTCCCTCTATATCTTCCCATAGCCTTCGCTTTAGTCCTTTTATATAGTAGTTCCCTCCATATCTCACTGTCCTCTCCCCTTCCACAGCTCACACTGCTCTCCTCACACCTTACTGCCACCCACAGCTCACATTTCCCCCTCACACAGTGGTGCAAGTAGAAAAAATGTCTTATAGGTACTGTGTGCCAAAAAAATGGGTGTGACCAAATGCCACATGGGGCGTGGCCAATGAAAATGGGGGCATGATACACTTATAGGGGGGGCAGATACACATATGACCCCAATAGTGCCAGATACACAAATGCCCCCAGAGTGCCAGGCATATATGCCCCCAGTGCCAGATACAGAGATGCCCTCAGTGCCAGATATGCCCCCAGTGCCAGATACAGAAATGCCTCCAGTGCTAGATACACATGTCCCCGCAGTGCCAGATATGCCCCCAGTGCCAGGTACACATGTCCTCACAGTGCCCCCCTTTCCCCTGCTACTTACCGTGCTACCATACTGTGTGTGAGGGGAGGACAGCGCAGCATGCCGCCCGGGGCGCCAGAAGCCCCGAAACCGGACCTGACTGTGACGTGCTAAACAAGTGGCAAATCCATAACTGTGCTTATCATAAGGTTAAATAGTAGTGATGAGTGGGTTCGGTTCCTCGGAATCCGAACCCCCCCGAACTTCACCCATTTTACACGGTTCCGAGGCAGACTCGTATCCTCCCGCCTTGCTCGGTTAACCCGAGCGCGCCCGAACGTCATCATCCCGCTGTCGGATTCTCGCGAGATTCGTATTCTATATAAGGAGCCGCGCGTCGCCGCCATTTTCACTCGTGCATTGGAGATGATAGGAAGAGGACGTGCAGCGTTCTCTCAGTTTCTGTGTTCAGTGTGCTGCAAATATCTCTGCTCAGTGGGCTGCAAATATCTGTGCTCAGTGTGCTTGCAAATATCTGTGCTTAGTGTGCTGAAAATATCTACGTTCTCTGCCTAAAAAACGCCCCACATCTGTGCTGCATTGTAGTATATAGTAGGAGGACAGTGCAGAATTTTGCTGACCAGTGACCACCAGTATTATATAGCAGTACGGTACAGTAGGCCACTGCTCTACCTACCTCTGTGTTGTCAAGTATACTATCCATCCATACCTGTGGTGCATTTTAGTTGTGCGCAGTATATATAGTAGGAGGACAGTGCAGAATTTTGCTGACCACCAGTATCTAATATATAGCAGTACGGTACAGTAGGCCACTGCTCTACCTACCTCTGTGTCGTCAAGTATACTATCCATCCATACCTGTGGTGCATTTTAGTTGTGCGCAGTATATATAGTAGGAGGACAGTGCAGAATTTTGCTGACCACCAGTATATAATATATAACAGTACGGTACAGTAGTCCACTACTCTACCTACCTCTGTGTTGTCAAGTATACTATCCATCCATACCTGTGGTGCATTTTAGTTGTGCGCAGTATATATAGTAGGAGGACAGTGCAGAATTTTGCTGACCACCAGTATCTAATATATAGCAGTACGGTACAGTAGGCCACTGCTCTACCTACCTCTGTGTCGTCAAGTATACTATCCATCCATACCTGTTGTGCATTTTAGTTGTGCGCAGTATATATAGTAGGAGGACAGTGCAGAATTTTGCTGACCACCAGTATATAATATATAGCAGTACGGTACAGTAGGCCACTGCTCTACCTACATTTAGAGGGTTGAATTCCATCTCGTTACCACCTCTTGCTTCAGATGATGGCGGGGCAGGTTCAGGAGTGTTTGCTGGTGCTCCAGTCTTCAGCACGCAGTGGCTGAATGACGAAAGTGGCCCGCAATTCTTTGGGCCACCGACAGCATCTCTTGCACGCCCCTGTCGTTTTTTAAAAAATTCTGCACCTCCAAATTCAATGTATGTGCAAAACACGGGACGTGCTGGAATTTGCCCACATGTAATGCACGCACAATATTGGTGGCACTGTCCGATGTCACAAATCCCCAGGAGAGTCCAATTGGGGTAAGCCATTCTGCGATGATGTTCCTCAGTTTCCGTAAGAGGTTGTCAGCTGTGTGCCTCTTATGGAAAGCAGTGATACAAAGCATAGCCTGCCTAGGAACGAGCTGGCGTTTGCGAGATGCTGCTACTGGTGCCGCTGCTGCTGTTCTTGCTGTGGGAGGCAATACATCTACCCAGTGGGCTGTCATAGTCATATAGTCCTGAGTCTGCCCTGCTCCACTTGTCCACATGTCCGTGGTTAAGTGGACATTGGGTACAGCTGCATTTTTTAGGACACTGGTGACTCTTTTTCTGACGTCTGTGTACATTCTCGGTATCGCCTGCCTAGAGAAATGGAACATAGATGGTATTTGGTACCGGGGACACAGTACCTCAATCAATTCTCTAATTCCCTGTGAATTAACGGTGGATACCGGATGCACGTTTAACACCACCGCAGCTGCCAAGACCTGAGTTATCCGCTTTGCAGCAGGATGACTGCTGTGATATTTCATCTTCCTCACAAAGGACTGTTGGACAGTCAGTTGCTTACTGGAAGTAGTACAAATGGTCTTCCGACTTCCCCTCTGGGATGATAATCGACTCCCAGCAGCAACAATAGCAGCGCCAGCAGCAGTTACACTCAAGGATCCATCGGAGGAATCCCAGGCAGGAGAGGACTCGTCAGACTTGCCAGTGACATGGCCTGCAGGACTATTGGTGTTCCTGTCTAAGGAGGAAATTGACACTGAGGGAGTTGGTGGTGTGGTTTGCAGGAGCTTGGGTACAAGAGGAAGGGATTTAGTAGTCAGTGGACTGCTTCCGCTGTCACCCAAAGTTTTTGAACTTGTCACTGACTTCTGATGAATGCGCTCCAGGTGACGTATAAGGGAGGATGTTCCTAGGTGGTTAACGTCCTTACCCCTACTTATTACAGCTTGACAAAGGCAACACACGGCTTGACACCTGTTGTCCGCATTTGTGTTGAAATAATTCCACACCGAAGAGGTGATTTTTTTTGTAATTTGACCATGCATGTCAATGGCCATATTCGTCCCACGGACAACAGGTGTCTCCCCGGGTGCCTGACTTAAACAAACCACCTCACCATCAGAATCCTCCTTGTCAATTTCCTCCTCAGCGCCAGCAACACCCATATCCTCATCCTGGTGTACTTCAACAGTGACATCTTCAATTTGACTATCAGGAACTGGACTGTGGGTGCTCCTTCCAGCACTTGCAGGGCACGTGCAAATGGTGGAAGGCGCCACCTCTTCCCGTCCAGTGTTGGGAAGGTTAGGCATTGCAACCGACACAATTGGACTCTCCTTGGGGATTTGTGATTTAGAAGAACGTACAGTTCTTTGCTGTGCTTTTGCCAGCTTAAGTCTTTTCATTTTTCTAGCGGGAGGATGAGTGCTTCCATCCTCATGTGAAGCTGAACCACTAGTCATGAACATAGGAAAGGGCCTCAGCCATTCCTTGCCACTCCGTGTCGTAAATGGCAGATTGGCAAGATTACGCTTCTCATCAGACGCTTTCAATTTTGATTTTTGGGTCATTTTACTGAACTTTTGTTTTTTGGATTTTACATGCTCTCTACTATGACATTGGGCATCGGCCTTGGCAGACGACGTTGATGGCATTTCATCGTCTCGGCCATGACTAGTGGCAGCAGCTTCAGCACGAGGTGGAAGTGGATCTTGATCTTTCCCTATTTTAACCTCCACATTTTTGTTCTTCATTTTTTAATGTGTGGAATTATATGCCAGTATCAATAGCAATGGCCTACTACTATATATACTGCGCACAACTGAAATGCACCACAGGTATGGATGGACAGTATACTTGACGACACAGAGGTAGGTACAGCAGTGGCCTACTGTACCGTACTGCTATATATATTATATACTGGTGGTCAGCAAACTGTGCAAAACTGAAATGCACCACAGGTATGGATGGATAGTATACTTGACGACACAGAGGTAGGTACAGCAGTGGCCTACTGTACCGTACTGCTATATATTATATACTGGTGGTCAGCAAACTGTGCAACACTGAAATGCACCACAGGTATGGATGGATAGTATACTTGACGACACAGACATAGGTACAACAGTGGCCTACTGTACCGTACTGCTATATATTATATACTGGTGATCAGCAAACTGTGCAAAACTGAAATGCACCACAGGTATGGATGGATAGTATACTTGACGACACACAGGTAGGTACAGCAGTGGCCTACTGTACCGTAATGCTATATATTATATACTGGTGGTCAGCAAGCTGTGCAAAACTGAAATGCACCACAGGTATGGATGGATAGTATACTTGACGACACAGAGGTAGATACAGCAGTGGCCTACTGTACCGTACTGCTATATATTATATACTGGTGGTCAGCAAACTGTGCCAAACTGAAATGCACCACAGGTATGGATGGATAGTATACTTGACGACACAGAGGTAGGTACAGCAGTGGCCTACTGTACCGTAATGCTATATATTATATACTGGTGGTCAGCAAACTGTGCAAAACTGAAATGCACCACAGGTATGGATTGATAGTATACTTGACGACACAGAGGTAGGTACAGCAGTGGCCTACTGTACCGTACTGCTATATATATTATATACTGGTGGTCAGCAAACTGTGCAAAACTGAAATGCACCACAGGTATGGATGGACAGTATACTTGATGACACAGAGGTAGGTACAGCAGTGGCCTACTGTACCGTACTGCTATATATTATATACTGGTGGTCAGCAAACTGTGCAAAAATGAAATGCACCACAGGTATGGATGGATAGTATACTTGACGACACAGAGGTAGGTACAGCAGTGGCCTACTGTACCGTAATGCTATATATTATATACTGGTGGTCAGCAAGCTGTGCAAAACTGAAATGCACCACAGGTATGGATGGATAGTATACTTGACGACACAGAGGTAGATACAGCAGTGGCCTACTGTACCGTACTGCTATATATTATATACTGGTGGTCAGCAAACTGTGCCAAACTGAAATGCACCACAGGTATGGATGGATAGTATACTTGACGACACAGAGGTAGGTACAGCAGTGGCCTACTGTACCGTAATGCTATATATTATATACTGGTGGTCAGCAAACTGTGCAAAACTGAAATGCACCACAGGTATGGATTGATAGTATACTTGACGACACAGAGGTAGGTACAGCAGTGGCCTACTGTACCGTACTGCTATATATATTATATACTGGTGGTCAGCAAACTGTGCAAAACTGAAATGCACCACAGGTATGGATGGACAGTATACTTGACGACACAGAGGTAGGTACAGCAGTGGCCTACTGTACCGTACTGCTATATATTATATACTGGTGGTCAGCAAACTGTGCAAAAATGAAATGCACCACAGGTATGGATGGATAGTATACTTGACGACACAGAGGTAGGTACAGCAGTGGCCTACTGTACCGTACTGCTATATATATTGTATACTGGTGGTCAGCAAACTGTGCAAAACTGAAATGCACCACAGGTATGGATGGATAGTATACTTGACGACACAGAGGTAAGTACAGTAGTGGCCTACTGTTCCGTACTGCTATATATTATATACTGGTGGTCAGCAAACTGTGCAAAAATGAAATGCACCACAGGTATGGATGGATAGTATACTTGACGACACAGAGGTAGGTACAGCAGTGGCCTACTGTACCGTACTGCTATATATTATATACTGGTGGTCAGCAAACTGTGCAAAACTGAAATGCACCACAGGTATGGATGGATAGTATACTTGACGACACAGAGGTAGGTACAGCAGTGGCCTACTGTACCGTACTGCTGTATATATTATATACTGGTGGTCAGCAAACTGTGCAAAACTGAAATGCACCACAGGTATGGATGGATAGTATACTTGACGACACAGAAGTAGGTACAGCAGTGGCCTACTGTACCGTAATGCTATATATTATATACTGGTGGTCAGCAAACTGTGCAAAACTGAAATGCACCACAGGTATGCAAGTGTTCTTGGCACCCTAGGCAAACTTCAGCCTCCATTCCCCTACACCCCCCCCCCCCCACACACACACACACAAAAAAAAACTTTGGCCACCACAGTAATAAATAACAACAAACACATTTGCCCCTTTCAGGAAAAAAATAAGAATTTACTCACCGGTAATTCTATTTCTCGTAGTCCGTAGTGGATGCTGGGGACTCCGTAAGGACCATGGGGAATAGAGGGCGCCGCAGGAGACTCGGCACTCTAAAGAAAGATTTAGTACTATCTGGTGTGCACTGGCTCCTCCCTCTATGCCCCTCCTCCAGACCTCAGTTAAGGAAACTCATACCAGCCACACCAATCACACTGTACAACTTGTGATAAACTTACCCAGTTAACAGTATGAACAACAACTGAGCATCTGAACATCTGTATATATATATTTTAGTGATGTGCACCGGAAATTTTTCGGGTTTTGTGTTTTGGTTTTGGGTTCGGTTCCGCAGCCGTGTTTTGGGTTCGAACGCGTTTTGGCAAAACCTCACCGAAATTTTTTTGTCGGATTCAGGTGTGTTTTGGATTCGGGTGTTTTTTTCAAAAAACCCTAAAAAACAGCTTAAATCATAGAATTTGGGGGTCATTTTGATCCCATAGTATTATTAACCTCAATAACCATAATTTCCACTCATTTTCAGTCTATTCTGAACACCTCACACCTCACAATATTATTTTTAGTCCTAAAATTTGCACCGAGGTAGCTGTGTGACTAAGCTAAGCGACCCAAGTGGCCGACACAAACACCTGGCCCATCTAGGAGTGGCACTGCAGTGTCACGCAGGATGGCCCTTCAAAAAAATACTCCCCAAATAGCACATGACGCAAAGAAAAAAAGAGGCGCAATGAGGTAGCTGTGTGACTAAGATAAGCGACCCAAGTGGCCGACACAAACACCTGGCCCATCTAGGAGTGGCACTGTAGTGTCACGCAGGATGGCCCTTCAAAAAAATACTCCCCAAACAGCACATGACGCAAAGAAAAAAAGAGGCGCAATGAGGTAGCTGTGTGACTAAGATAAGCGACCCAAGTGGCCGACACAAACACCTGGCCCATCTAGGAGTGGCACTGTAGTGTCACGCAGGATGGCCCTTCAAAAAAATACTCCCCAAACAGCACATGACGCAAAGAAAAAAAAGAGGCGCAATGAGGTAGCTGTGTGACTAAGATAAGCGACCCATGTGGCCGACACAAACACCTGGCCCATCTAGGAGTGGCACTGCAGTGTCAGACAGGATGGCACTTGAAAAAAATACTCCCCAAACAGCACATGACGCAAAGAAAAAAAGAGGCGCAATGAGGTAGCTGTGTGACTAAGATAAGCGACCCAAGTGGCCGACACAAACACCTGGCCCATCTAGGAGTGGCACTGCAGTGTCACGCAGGATGGCCCTTCAAAAAAATACTCCCCAAACAGCACATGACGCAAAGAAAAAAAGAGGCGCAATGAGGTAGCTGTGTGACTAAGATAAGCGACCCAAGTGGCCGACACAAACACCTGGCCCATCTAGGAGTGGCACTGCAGTGTCACACAGGATGGCCCTTCAAAAAAATACTCCCCCAAACAGCACATGTCGCAAATAAAAATGAAAGAAAAAAGAGGTGCAAGATGGAATTGTCCTTGGGCCCTCCCACCCACCCTTATGTTGTATAAACAGGACATGCACACTTTAACGAACCCATCATTTCAGCGACAGGGTCTGCCACACGACTGTGACTGAAATGACTGGTTGGTTTGGGCCCCCACCAAAAAAGAAGCAATCAATCTCTCCTTGCACAAACTGGCTCTACAGAGGCAAGATGTCCACCTCATCATCATCGTCCGATTCATCACCCCTTTCACTGTGTACATCCCCCTCCTCACAGATTATTAATTCGTCCCCACTGGAATCCACCATCTCAGGTCCCTGTGTACTTTCTGGAGGCAATTGCTGCTGGTGAATGTCTCCACGGAGGAATTGATTATAATTCTTTTTAATGAACATCATCTTCTCCACATTTTCTGGAAGTAACCTCGTACGCCGATTGCTGACAAGGTGAGCGGCGGCACTAAACACTCTTTCGGAGTACACACTGGAGGGAGGGCAACTTAGGTAGAATAAAGCCAGTTTGTGCAAGGGCCTCCAAATTGCCTCTTTTTCCTGCCAGTATACGTACGGACTGTCTGACGTGCCTACTTGGATGCGGTCACTCATATAATCCTCCACCATTCTTTCAATGGTGAGAGAATCATATGCAGTGACAGTAGACGACATGTCAGTAATCGTTGGCAGGTCCTTCAGTCCGGACCCCATGTCAGCACTCGCTCCAGACTGCCCTGCATCACCGCCAGCGGGTGGGCTAGGAATTCGAAGCCTTTTCCTCGCACCCCCAGTTGCGGGAGAATGTGAAGGAGGAGATGTTGACGGGTCACGTTCCGCTTGACTTGACAATTTTCTCACCAGCAGGTCTTTGAACCTCTGCAGACTTGTGTCTGCCGGAAAGAGAGATACAACGTAGGTTTTAAATCTAGGATCGAGCACGGTGGCCAAAATGTAGTGCTCTGATTTCAACAGATTGACCACCCGTGAATCCTGGTTAAGCGAATGAAGGGCTCCATCCACAAGTCCCACATGCCTAGCGGAATCGCTCTGTTTTAGCTCCTCCTTCAATGTCTCCAGCTTCTTCTGCAAAAGCCTGATGAGGGGAATGACCTGACTCAGGCTGACAGTGTCTGAACTGACTTCACGTGTGGCAAGTTCAAAAGGTTGCAGAACCTTGCACAACGTTGAAATCATTCTCCACTGCGCTTGAGTCAGGTGCATTCCACCTCCTTTGCCTATATCGTGGCCAGATGTATAGGCTTGAATGGCCTTTTGCTGCTCCTCCATCCTCTGAAGCATATAGAGGGTTGAATTCCACCTCGTTACCACCTCTTGCTTCAGATGATGGCAGGGCAGGTTCAGGTGTTTTTGGTGGTGCTCCAGTCTTCTGTACGCGGTGCCTGTACGCCGAAAGTGGCCCGCAATTCTTCTGGCCACCGAAGGCATCTCTTGCACGCCCCTGTCGTTTTTTAATAATTCTGCACCACCAAATTCAAGGTATGTGCAAAACATGGGACGTGCTGGAATTTGCCCAGATGTAATGCACGCACAATATTGCTGGCGTTGTCCGATGCCACAAATCCCCAGGAGAGTCAAATTGGGGTAAGCCATTCTGCGATGATCTTCCTCAGTTGCCGTAAGAGGTTTTCAGCTGTGTGCGTATTCTGGAAAGCGGTGATACAAAGCGTAGCCTGCCTAGGAACGAGTTGGCGTTTGCGAGATGCTGCTACTGGTGCCGCCGCTGCTGTTCTTGCAGCGGGAGGCAATACATCTACCCAGTGGGCTGTCACAGTCATGTAGTCCTGAGTCTGCCCTGCTCCACTTGTCCACATGTCCGTGGTTAAGTGGACATTGGGTACAACTGCATTTTTTAGGACACTGGTGACTCTTTTTCTGAGGTCTGTGTACATTTTCGGTATCGCCTGCCTAGAGAAGTGGAACCTAGATGGTATTTGGTACCGGGGACACAGTACCTCAATCAAGTCTCTAGTTGGCTCTGAATTAACGATGGATACCGGAACCATGTTTCTCACCGCCCAGGCTACCAAGGCCTCAGTTATCCGCTTTGCAGCAGGATGACTGCTGTGATATTTCATCTTCCTCGCAAAGGACTGTTGGACAGTCAATTGCTTACTGGACGTAGTACAAGTGGTCTTCCGACTTCCCCTCTGGGATGACGATCGACTCCCAGCAGCAACAACAGCAGCGCCAGCAGCAGTAGGCGTTACACTCAAGGATGCATCGGAGGAATCCCAGGCAGGAGAGGACTCGTCAGACTTGCCAGTGACATGGCCTGCAGGACTATTGGCTTTCCTGGGTAAGGAGGAAATTGACAATCTAAATTGATGGCAGGTGACAAGGCGCTGCTTACAGCTGCTAGTTTAGATATCATAAAAAGAGGTTTCTCCTCCCTCAAATCAAGACAGACAAATACAAAACATATATGATACCACTGAACCAGCGCTGTGTGGGGGTCAAATTAGGATCGTATTCCAGTAGTTTTCCTTAGTTCTCAATTTGTACCGGAAAAAAAGGAAAATTGCAGAGCATAGTGCATTACCTTAGGTTACATGATTTTTTTAATCACTTAAAAATTGACACTTTAAAACAAATAACAGTCGTGGAGGCTGAATAGCACAACAATCTCCACTAAACAAAGTTAAAATCTGCACAGCATGTGCTAATAAGGCATTCTTCTGTGGGCCAAATCCTGACAAAATAGAGCAATGGATAATTACCACGATCTGGTGAGAACCGAAAATTCAGTTCTAAAAGCGTGTGAACATCAGGCTTTCCAACTGCAGTTTGGAGAGTTTATCTGGTGTCAAAGGCCTTCCAGGTCTGGCATCGATGGTGCCACGTTCTCCTTCAGTCAGGTCAGTCCACAAGAACACCCACGCGTTCTGACCCTTCCTGGGTCTTTCTCAAGGTCAGCTCCTCTGATTCCTCTGATTTAGCACATGCTGTGCAGATTTTAACTTTGTTTAGTGGAGATTGTTGTGCTATTCAGCCTCCACGACTGTTATTTGTTTTAAAGTGTCAATTTTTAAGTGATTAAAAAAATCATGTAACCTAAGGTAATGCACTATGCTCTGCAATTTTCCTTTTTTTCCGGTACAAATTGAGAACTAAGGAAAACTACTGGAATACGATCCTAATTTGACCCCCACACAGCGCTGGTTCAGTGGTATCATATATGTTTTGTATTTGTCTGTCTTGATTTGAAGGAGGAAATTGACACTGAGGGAGTTGGTGGTGTGGTTTGCAGGAGCTTGGTTACAAGAGGAAGGGATTTAGTGGTCAGTGGACTGCTTCCGCTGTCACCCAAAGTTTTTGAACTTGTCACTGACTTACGATGAATGCGCTGCAGGTGACGTATAAGGGAGGATGTTCCGAGGTGGTTAACGTCCTTACCCCTACTTATTACAGCTTGACAAAGGCAACACACGGCTTGACACCTGTTGTCCGCATTTATGTTGAAATAATTCCACACCGAAGAGCTGATTTTTTTTTGTATTTTGACCAGGCATGTCAATGGCCATATTCGTCCCACGGACAACAGGTGTCTCCCCGGGTGCCTGACTTAAACAAACCACCTCACCATCAGAATCCTCCTTGTCAATTTCCTCCCCAGCGCCAGCAACACCCATATCTTCATCCTGGTGTACTTCAACAGTGACATCTTCAATTTGACTATCAGGAACTGGACTGCGGGTGCTCCTTCCAGCACTTGCAGGGGGCGTGCAGATGGTGGAAGGTGCAAGCTCTTCCCGTCCAGTGTTGGGAAGGTCAGGCATCGCAACCGACACAATTGGACTCTCCTTGGGGATTTGTGATTTCAAAGAACGCACAGTTCTTTGCTGTGCTTTTGCCAGCTTAAGTCTTTTCTTTTTTCTAGCAAGAGGATGAGTGCTTCCATCCTCATGTGAAGCTGAACCACTAGCCATGAACATAGGCCAGGGCCTCAGCCGTTCCTTGCCACTCCGTGTCGTAAATGGCATATTGGCAAGTTTACGCTTCTCCTCAGACGCTTTTAATTTTGATTTTAAGGTCATTTTTTTACTGATCTTTTGTGTTTTGGATTTTACATGCTCTGTACTATGACATTGGGCATCGGCCTTGGCAGACGACGTTGATGGCATTTCATCGTCTCGGCCATGACTAGTGGCAGCAGCTTCAGCACGAGGTGGAAGTGGATCTTGATCTTTCCCTATTTTTTTAACTTCCACATTTTTGTTCTCCATATTTTAATGCGCACAACTAAAAGGCACCACAGGTATACAATGTAGATGGATGGATAGTATACTTTATGTATGACGACGAGTGACTGAAGACACAGAGGTAGGTACAGCAGTGGCCTACCGTACTGCTATATACAGTATAATGGACCTGGTGGACTCTGTCAGCAGACTGCGTTTATAGTATAAAGAAAAAAAGACACCACAGGTATACAATGTAGATGGATGGATAGTATACTTTATGTATGACGACGAGTGACTGAAGACACAGAGGTAGGTACAGCAGTGGCCTACCGTACTGCTATATACAGTATAATGGACCTGGTGGACACTGTCAGCAGACTGCGTTTATACTTATAATATAAAGAAAAAAAGACACCACAGGAGTGTTTTTCAGGCAGACAAACGTATACTGGTGGTCACTGTCAGCAAAACTGTGCACTGTACTCCTGCTATAGCTGCTCCCCAGTCTCCCCCACAATTAAGCAGTGTGAGCACTCAGCACAGTCAGATATATCATGCAGCACACTGAGGCTGAGCACAGATATGGTATGGAGCGTTTTTTTCAGGCAGAGAACGGATAAAAAAAAACTAGCAAAACTCTGCACTGTACTCCTCCTGAGTTCTAACAGCTGCTCCCCAATCCTCCCCACAATAAGCTAAGCAGTAGCAATCAGATCAACTAACTACTATAACTATATAAACGGAGAGGACGCCAGCCACGTCCTCTCCCTATCAATCTCAATGCACGTGTGAAAATGGCGGCGACGCGCGGCTGCTTATATAGAATCCGAATCTCGCGAGAATCCGACAGCGGGATGATGATGTTCGGGCGCGCTCGGTTTACCCGAGCCACACGGGAGAATCCGAGTACGGCTCGGACCCGTGTAAAAAGGCTGAAGTTCGGGGGGGTTCGGTTTCCGAGAAACCGAACACGCTCATCACTAATATATTTACAATTATTTATTTATTACCAGTTATTTATATAGCGCTCACATATTTTACAGTGCTTTAATGAGAATATTTACCCACTCACATCATTCCATGCCCCAGTGAACACACACACTAGGGTTAATTTTGTTGGGAGCCAGTTAACCTACCAGTATATTTTTGGATTGTGGAAGGAAACCAGAGTACCCGAAGGAAACCCACGCAAGTACGGGGAGAATATACAAACTCCACACAGTTGGGGGGGGCGTGGTCAGAATTTAACCCACAGCCTCAGTGCTGTGAGGCAGTAATGCTAACCATTACACCGTCTGTGCTGCCCGATGCAATGTAAATGTCGACATTTTCATTAAGATAAGGATTACCATGAGGATTAGGGTCAGAATTGCATTAAAAGACCATGTCAACGTTTCAACAATGTTGAAATAGCAACAGTGTCAATATGCTGATTGTTGACATGGTCTACAGCAGGGCTAGCCAAACCGGTGCTCGAGATCTACCAACAGTTCATGTTTAGATCTGTAGAATTGCCAATTAGGAATGAATGCAGCACAGCTTAATTAGTAATGACTACACCTGTGCACCAGCTAGTTGGTCTGGAAAATGTGAACTGTTGGTAGATCTCGAGGGCTGGTTTGGCCATCCCTGGTCTACAGTATGGGAGTTATTCAGATTTATTAGCAACCCAAAAAAGCACACTAATGGGCAAAACCATGTGCACTGCAGGTGGGGCAGATGTAACATGTGCAGAGAGCATGTGCACTGCGGGGGGGGGGGGGGATATAACCATACTTGCCTACCTGACCCTCTCCGTGAGGGAGAAAATGCTCTGTTCCTGGACTTTCCTGGTAATGTATGATTGCCATCACCTGTGGTGAGCTAGTTAATTGATAAGAAAGGTGTTTCACCACAGGTGATGGCAATCATACATTACCAGGAAAGTCCAGGGACAGAGCATTTTCTCCCTCATGGAGAGGGTCAAGTAGGCAAGTATGATTTAGATTTGGGTGGATTATATTGTTTCTGTGCAGGGTAAATACTGGCTGATTTATTTTTACACTGCAATGTATATTTTAGTTTGAACACACGCCACCCAAATCTAACTTTCTCTGCACATGTTATATCTGTTTTTTTTGTTTGCTAACAAACCTGAATAAGGGCCTACGTCAACATTATGAGCACGTCGACATGTTCAATTTCAACATTCTCATGTCGACAAAATGAATGCCTCTATTGTGAATGCGCAGAAAATATACCACACCCCTACTGTATGTATGTATCACCCAGTTTGAACAAATGCCAATACCAATGAATTAATCTTGTTCCCTGAGTAATACGGACAGGCAGATGCATCAGGCTAGTGCAGAAGTGAAGACTGTTGTGTGAGACTGATCTGTGTGCAACACAAATGTCTGCCAATAACCCATGGGAAATAAGTAATAAAATGTGAACATATATAACTTCTACAGACTTCTGAAAAAATCTCCTACTGAGCTGTTGTATTAGAAGACAGGAGCAGAAAAGTAATTGCTGGGCCCCTAAACAAGTGCACCTGTGGGACCCGGCGATACTGCTCTAGGCTCCTCAGATTTCCTCGGTCTACTATTACTAAGACTATTCTTCCCGTCACACCCTATCTCAGTGGCTCCCAAACTGTGTGCCTAGGCACCCTGGGGTGCCTCAGGACACTAGCAGGGGTGCCTTGGATTGGTGGTCCAGGACAATTCAAACTATTTTTGTTCAAACTAATAGATAAAACCAGTGCTTGTGGCTGCCAATTATAAAATATGAGGACAAACAGAAGCAAATATTGTCTCGCAACAAACCAAAGAAACTAAGTATGACACTTAAACATAATTTACTTATTGTTTTCTAAAATTCTCAAGGAAACTTTTGGCCTAGGGATGCCATGAAAAAATTCTGATACTCTAGGGTGCCATGATTACAAAAAGTTTGGGAACCACTGCCCTATCTACTACGTACCTTTATATAGCTCAGCAGTGATGGTGGGTGATGAGAGGCTGCGTGGCCTGAATCTTGAGATTTTAAAAATTCAAATAATTTGGATCCTAAAGAATCAGGAAACCGGTTATAGGTGGTATAAATACAATAAGAAAATTAATTTCTGTGAAAGAAATCAGGGAAAATAATCCGCAGATTACACTCTGGTAATTGTGGGGCAGATTTATTAAGCCTGGTGAAGTGATAAAGTGGAAGGTGATAACGCACCAGCCAGTCAGCTCCTAACTGTCATTTTTCAAACCCAGCCTGTAATATGGCAGTTAGGAGCTGATTGGCTGGTCAGTTATCACCTTCCACTTTATCACTTCACCAGGCTTAATAAATCTACCCCTAAATTACCAACACAACTAACAAAGACTAGTGTCTCTGAGAAGACTGAGCACCTGCATCAACAGTGACTCTTTAGAATCATACCGCATCACAGAGCCCTAGTGTCAGAGCCTTTGTGATGTCATACACATCATGTCACATGGTCTGTACTAAGCATGGCTCCTGTTTCCTCTGTGTGGAGAGGGAAATATGCAGAGTTTATAGGTCCCACCTAGTTTGGTATCATTTCTCTACATGACTTTTATAAAACATGTAGGAAATTGGAATAATTGATATGTTGCAGAGAACACGATGATGTAAATAATCCTGTTTATCATGGTGACTTTAAGCTTACAAAAAGCATATTTCATAGACTTCCAGATGAAAAACAGGTACAAATAAGGCCATAGGCTCGATCTGCACGCACTAGGTCCCAACTCGCCCCAGCAGCAGCCATTTCTAACACTGGCACACCCCTCTTCTATCACGCTACATGAGACATTTCTGATTGTCCCATACAAATGCGGACTGTGGGCCTAATTCAGCTCTGATTGCAGCAGCAAATTTGTTAGCAGTCGGGCAAAACCATGTGCACTGCAGGGGGGCAGATATAAGTTGTGCAGAGAGAGTAAAGGGGGGTACTCACACAGCGATAATCTAAGCAATCTGACTAGATTGTTAAGGGGGTACACACTGAGAGATCCGTGTTTAAAATCTAAGCAATCTGACTAGATTGCTTAGATTTTAAGCAGGGATCTGTCGTGTGTATACCCCCCAGCGATAGCGATACGTGGCCCCGCGCGTCGCTATCACCGGTGCTAGATCGCTCAGCACACATCTCTCCTGTCAGTACCCCCTTTTAGTTTTTAAGCATCATCGGTCCGTGTGTACCCCCCACAGCGATAGCGATGCGCGGCGGTATCACTGGTGCTAGATTGGCCTGCATGCAGGCTCAATCTAGCAGGTCGCTCATTTCACCCTCCGGGTGAAATGAGTGCGCCCCCCTCCCCCTGCCCGCCCTCGCACACTCAGCAAGGGGAGAGATGTGTGCTGAGTGGGGTGTGTTCAATCTGAAATCTAAATTGCAGTGTAAAAATAAAGCAGCCGGTATTTACTCTACACAGAAACAAAATAACCCACCCAAATCTAACTCTCTCTGCACGTTATATCTGAACCCCCACCCCCCTGCAGTGCACATGGTTTTGCCCAACTGCTAACAAATTTGCTGCTACTCTCAGATCTGAATTTCCCCCGCTATGTAGTTATGCACAGGGGTTAAAGTGGGAAAGAACAAGGTGAAACTAAATTCCACCACCTGTAATGGTAGGTGGAACTAGTTCCACCTTTTCCACGGCCCTGCACAGTAACTCCAAAAGCCTGTCCCACCACCCTTGTCAATAAATAATGCAGGCAGCGCTAGTGTCACTGATGAGCTGAAGCTACCTCCCCTGGCAGCTCCATGGTTCTCTCCCTGTGGCCCGCCCCTCCTGGTGCTTACATAAGCTGTGTCTGTAGAATGGCATTCATCCCCTCCTCAGGTCCCAGCGGCTTTCTTTTCTGGCACGGTGTATGTGATGTCATCATCATTGTTGCTGAAATTAAGAGCCACTAAGAGGAGCAGGTTGAAATTCCATTACTGTGAAATTCCATTACTGTGGAATTCTATTATTTTACTTAAATATTTAAATACTAGTGTTATTACATACTGCGGACGCAAGTTGTGTCTTATTACCATATACAATAATAGTGAGCTAAATGTCGCAGCACTATGGGGCAGATGTATTAAGCCAGGTGAAGTGATAAATTGTACGGTGATAAAGCACCAGCCAGTCATCTCCTAACTGTCATTTTTCAAACCCAGCCTGTAACATGTAAGTTAGGAGCTGACTGTCTGGTGCCTTATCACCTTCCACTTTATCACTTCACCAGGCTTAATACATCTGCCTCCAAGTCCCTTAAAAGAAAGCAAGTTGTCTTACCAGTGCCGTAACTAGACATTTTAACGCTGTGTACAAGAAACGGCATCGGCACCCCCCCTTTAACGCAAACCGGCAGCATTGCGCGCCATAGGTTCGCGCAAAAAACATAGGGCGTGGCTTCATGGGAAAGGGGTATGGCCACAAAATAATACCAATTCACATAATGGTGCACAGTAGTCTCCATTATTCAAATTACGCCGCACAGTGGCGCCACTGCACCAGGTAGAGACCCTTTTTTTACACATTACGGCAGACAGCGTCCCCTTTTTAACACATTACGGCAGACAGCATCCCCTTTTTAACACATTACGGCAGACAGCGTCCCCTTTTTTACACATTACAGAAGACAGCGTCCCATTTTTTACACATTACGGCAGACAGCTTCCCCTTTTTACACATTACGGCAGACAGCGTCCCCTTTTTACGGCAGACAGAGTCCCCTTTTTGACACATTACGGCAGACAGTGTCCCCTGTTTACACATTACGGCAGACAGCGTCCCCCTTTTTACACATTACGGCAGACAGCGTCCCCCTTTTTTACACATTACAGCAGACAGCGTCCCCTTTTTTACACATTACGGCAGACAGCGTCCCCTTTTTTGCACATTACGGCAGACAGCGTCCCCTTTTTTACACATTATGGCAGACAGCGTCCCCTTTTTTACACATTACGGCAGACAGCGTCCCCTTTTTACACATTACGGCAGACAGTGTCCCCTTTTTTACACATTATGGCAGACAGCGTCCCCTTTTTACACGTTACGGCAGACAGCGTCCACCTTTTGCACGTTACGGCAGACAGCGTCCCCCTTTACACATTACAGCAGACAGAGTCCACCTTTTACACGTTACGGCAGGATAGATACCCCTTTTACACATTATGGCAGGCAGAGTCCCCCTTTAACACAATACGGCAGGCAGATTCCCCTTACACCCCCCCCTCCTACCCTTAGGGTGTAGTGTAGTGTAGTGTAGTGTAGTGTAGTGTACTGTAGTGAAGTGTAGTGTAATATAGTGTAGTGTAGTCACTTACGTGCTGTTGCAGGCGGGTGGCAGCTTCACCGGGACACGGGCGGGTGGCGGCTTCAGCAGCAGGAGTCTTGTGGGCGGCAGCGGCTTTCGAATTGCAGGGGAGGTGAGCCGGGCTGCCGCTGGGCCATTGAGAAGCCTGCCTGTCACACAGACGCAGCAGCGCTGCACTGAACTTACAGCAGCAGCGGCTTGAAAACTTCCTCTGAACTTGAAGCCGCCCGCCCGCCTGTGTCCAGCTGAAGCCGGCGACTTCAGCTGGACATGGGCAGGCGGGCGGCTTCAAGTTCCGAGGACATTGCGGAACACAGGTGGGCAGGTGGCGGCGGCTTCAGTGGGACACGGTTGTGTCCAGGCGGGCGGCGGCTTCAGAGGGACACGGGCGGGCGGCGCCGCCGTCAGCGGGACACAGGCGGTGCCGCCTTCAGCAGTCTGGGCTTGGAGCTAGCAGGTGTGATGCCCGATGGTGCACCCTCAGTGCATTTGCGCTGTGGGCAAGGCACCATTGGCACAAACTTAGTTACGGCTCTGAGTCTCACACATGGTTTACTGAGATCCAATGTTCAGATATATATAAATGTATTTGATATTAAAAAAGGTATGCATACAAAATAACATAAGTACAATAGATATCATTAAGTAAAACATGTATAAGCATATGAAAGAGGTAGAGAGTTACAATTGCATAAGAAACAGTTACAGCCAGTATACATCACCCTTAGCTCAGAGGACAGTCATCACCAGTTAGAATCAGCAACCCTGAACTCCCTGGGCAAGGGAAAGTACTTATATACTGTGTATTGGAGAAGGTACACATATGGGGCTGGGTCTTCTGCTATTGGTGCACGATGTAAACATTTAAGTAACTCAGCGATTGATCCATTCAAAGGTATTGTTCTCAGGAATGTGACTGTTGATGCCCTCAGGATTACGCCGTGCAGGTAATTCAAACAGACTAGTTACACGCCCCTCACAATGCACAATATTTCACCTATAATACATTTCTCCCAGTAGCGTGCGCCCGCAATATGCGATATTCTGTACGCACATACCGGGGTGCAGCAAATGGAGAGCTGAACATGATGATATAAAATAAGATGTGATATTATGCTTCTAAACCTGTGCTCTGTGAAATGCTGTCTCCTGATCTAAGCTTAATGTTGCTAGATACTAAAGTCTGTTATTAAATCATCTTATGACTGTGTAAAATTATGTGTAAATTTGGAGTATGAATATGTGGAGCAATATGGCTTTTAATAGCAACTGCGTGTTCTACCATAACAAGGGTAAAATACGGTAATCCGCAAGGTATCGCAGTACGCAAAGTGCGTACGTATACATGCTAATAAACGCAATATTGCATACAGAGAGTAAAATGCAATTTCGACTGTCACACTGTCCTGTGAAATGGAGAACAACAATTTGGAGGAAAAAATAGTGTAAGATCGGGAACCACTTCCAGTTCCTAGTACTAGTGCTGAAGCTGCTGCTGCCACCAGTCATGACATTGACGACGCAATTCCATCAATGTCGTCTGCTAAGGCCGATGCCAAATGTCATAGAGGGCATGTAAAATCCAAGAAGCAAAAATGAATAATCAGAAAAAAAGAAATTATCTGATGAGAAACCTAAAATTGGCAATAAGCAATTCACTACATGAAGTGGCAAGGAAAGGCTAAGTCCTTGGACTATGTTCATGACTGGTGGCTCAGCTTCCAGCAACCTCGTTGCTCCTCTTTTTTTCTTTGCATCATGTGCTGTTTGGGGCCTATTTTTTAAATCTGCCATCCTGTCTGACACTGCAGTGCCACTTCTAGATGGGCCAGGTGTTTGTGCCGCACACTTGTGTCGCTTAGCAAAGTCATCCAGCTACCTCAGTGCAACCTTTTGGCCTAAAAACAATATTGTGAGGTGTTCAGAATAGACTGGAAATGAGTGAAAATGTATTTTATTGAGGTTAATAATACCGAAGGATCAAAATTACCCCCAAATTCTGTGATTTTAGCTGTTTTTATGTTTTTTTCAAAAATCATCAAGAACCAAACCAAAACCCGAAGGGTGGTTTTGGAAAAACCAATCCAGATCCAAAACACGAGCAGAGATCCAGATCCAAAACCAAAACACGAGCGGGGATCTAGATCTAAAAACAAACAAACAAAACACGAAAAGTGCCCACCGCACATCTCTAGTTACTTTACTGTTGTTCTTTTAAATGTTGTGTGCTGCAACTGGGGCACCAGGATCCAAATGGAAGTACCTTTTTTGTCAGGATAATCTGATTGTTAATAACAGCTAGGACTACTGGCAGGGTCAGCCTGGCCCAGAGGGCTATAGGGAAACCCCCGGTGGGCCCCTCTGCCTGAGGGCCCACTCCCCATCTCTAGGGATCAGGATCCAGACTGTGCATATGAATTATACAGTATACAGATGTTACAATATACTGCATAGGCATATGGTGTCTTTTCTACTGTGCATTACTGTTATTATGCTGGTACATTATCATACATGGATTAGCAGTATTTCCAATAAATATTTATCAAGGGGCACAGACAATGTACTTTGTGATGGCAAGCCAAGCATCTGTAGTGACTGGCCACACTCCCTGTGGTGGCGGGCCACACCCCTAAGCATGGGCCTATACCACTACATTCCCCCGGTGGACCCTTCATACCCCAGTCCAACACTAACTACTGGTATGCTTCAATTTCAAAATAATAGTGTAATGCTCAGCACCCACCACTTCACTAATAACATACAACATACATTTTCAGAGTTACTATCTCACCAGCAAAGATAATCTACAAACATTCAAAAGGCATTGCACCATAGATACGGAATAAATCAAGTTGCTGATGTTTCCAGAAAATGTGAAAATGACCAGTAACCAGTTTCCTAGAGAGCATTTATACAGTAGCAACAGATTTACCATGCAAGTTACTGAAATTTCTACTCTGAAGTATAAAAGATACCGGTATGTACAGCATGAAAAAAGGAAAGAAATCATAATAAACATATGCAGAAAACACAATGGCCCTCATTCCGAGTCGTTCGCTCGGTATTTTTCATCGCATCGCAGTGAAATTCCGCTTAGTGCGCATGCGCAATATTCGCACTGTGACTGCGCCAAGTATCTTTGCTATGAAGAAAGTATTTTTACTCACGGCTTTTTCATCGCTCCGGCGATCGTAATGTGATTGACAGGAAATGGGTGTTACTGGGCGGAAACACGGCGTTTTATGGGCGTGTGGCTGAAAACGCTACCGTTTCCGGAAAAAATGCAGGAGTGGCCGGAGAAACGGGGGAGTGGTTGGGCGAACGCTGGGTGTGTTTGTGACGTCAAACCAGGAACGACAAGCACTGAACTGATCGCACAGGCAGAGTAAGTGTGGAGCTACTCTAAAACTGCTAAGTAGTTTGTGATCGCAATATTGCGAATACATCGGTCGCAATTTTAAGATGCTAAGATACACTCCCAGTAGGCGGCGGCTTAGCGTGTGTAACTCTGCTAAATTCGCCTTGCGACCGATCAACTCGGAATGAGGGCCCATGTTTTTTTTCTAGTCTAGAACACTTTTTTAATTTTTCAATTTCCTTTTCAATTCTCCATGGCAGCCATTAGAATGGATAACTTCTTCTGTAGGTTAGGTAAAGGTAGAAGGTAGGCTAAAGCTAGGCTAATTAAAACGGCCATCGAAGAATATATATATTCCTCCTCCTGATTCTTCGGGAATTTTAGAAGACTAATCTAGTAATGAATCTGAGGAAAGTAAGGAAAAACATAGGATGCTTAATCTAGATAATTGGGAGTATCACTCAAACATACAGTACATTGGAATTAATTGGGATGAATGAAGCAACAGGGCCATGATGGCACAGAAATCTCTTTTTGACGACTGTAGTTGTAAATGTATGCTCTTTCTGATATATCAGATGTTAAAGGGTTAATTCATAAGGAATATAGATTTGTTCTCATAGACTATGGATGCAGTTGTGCAAACAGCCCCTATCAGCATGCCAGATCCTCTGCAACTCAGCCGTATCAATCGTTTTGTTTGCTTAAAAATAAGATTTTACTTACCAGTAAATCTATTTCTCGTAGTCCGTAGAGGATGCTGGGGACTCCGTAAGGACCATGGGGAATAGACGGACTCCGCAGGAGATAGGGCACTTTAAGAAAGCTTTGGATTCTGGGTGTGCACTGGCTCCTCCCTCTATGTCCCTCCTCCAGACCTCAGTTAGAGAAACTGTGCCCAGAGGAGATGAACAGTACGAGGAAAGGATTTTTGTAAATCTAAGGGCAAGATTCATACCAGCCACACCAATCACACCGTATAACTTGTGATAAACTACCCAGTTAACAGTATGAACAATAACATAGCCTCGGTTCAAACCCGATCAACTATAACATAACCCTTATGTAAGCAATAACTATATACAAGTCTTGCAGAAGAAGTCCGCACTTGGGACGGGCGCCCAGCATCCTCTACGGACTACGAGAAATAGATTTACCGGTAAGTAAAATCTTATTTTCTCTAACGTCCTAGAGGATGCTGGGGACTCCGTAAGGACCATGGGGATTATACCAAAGCTCCCAAATGGGCGGGAGAGTGCGGATGCCTCTGCAGCACTGATTGAGCAAACAGGAGGTCCTCCTCAGCCAGGGTATCAAATAGTGATGAGCGAGGTTCGGTTTTACTCGGTTTTACTCGGTTTTACTCGGTTCTCAAAACGGCATCTTATTGGCTATCCAAAACACGTGACATCCCTGAGCCAATAAGATGCCGTTTTGAGAACCGAGTAAAACCGAGTAAAACCGAGTAAAACCGAATCCGCTCATCACTAGTATCAAACTTATAGAACTTTGCAAAGGTGTTTGACCACGACCAAGTAGCAGCTCGGCACAGTTGTAGTGCCGAGACCCCTCGGGCAGCCGCCCAAGAAGAGCCCACCTTCCTAGTGGAATGGGCCTTAACCGATTTAGGCAATGGCAATCCTGCCGAAGAATGCGCCTGCTGAATCGTGTTACAGATCAAGCGAGCAATAGTCTGCTTTGAAGCAGGAGCGCCAACCTTGTTGGCCGCATACAGAACAAACAGAGCTTCGGTCTTCCTGATCCTAGCCGTTCTGGTCACATAAATCTTCAAAGCCCTGACCACATCCAGGGACTCGGAATCCTCCAAGTCCCGTGTAGCCACAGGCACGACAAACGTCGACAATAGGTTGGTTCATATGAAAAGATGAGACCACCTTGGGCAGAAATTGAGGACGAGTCCTCAACTCTGCCCTATCCACGTGAAAAATCAGGTATGGGCTTTTATATGATAAAGCCGCCAATTCCGAAACCCACCTTGCAGAAGCTAAGGCCAACAACATGACCACTTTCCAAGTGAGGTATTTCAACTCTACTGTTTTGAGTGGTTCAAACCAAGGTGACTTGAGGAAACTTAATACCACGTTAAGGTCCCAAGGCGCCACCGGAGGTACAAAGTGAGGCTGAATATGCAGCACGCCCTTCACAAATAGTCTGTACTTCAGGAAGAGAAGCCAATTCTCTTTGAAAGAAAATGGATAAGGCCGAAATTTGAACCTTTATGGACCCTAATTTTAGGCTCAAATTCACTCCCGTTTGAAGGAAGTGAAGCAGACGGCCCAACTGGAACTCCTCCGTAGGAGCAGTTCTGGCCTCACACCAAGAAACATATTTTCGCCATATACGGTGATAATGTTTCGACGTCACATCCTTCCTAGCCTTGATCAGGGTAGGAATGACCTCCTCCGGAATCCCTTTTTCCGCTAGGATCCGGCGTTCAACCGCCATGCCGTCAAACGCAGCCGCGGTAAGTCTTGGAACAGACAGGGCCCCTGCTGCAGCAGGTCCTGCCTTAGAGGAAGAGGCTACGGATCTTCTGTGAGCAACTCTTGCAGATCTGGATACCAAGTCCTCCTTGGCCAATCTGGAACAATGAGGATTGTTCTGACCCTTCTTATTCTTATTATCCTCAACACCTTGGGTATGAGAGGTAAAGGAGGAAACACATAGACCGATCTGAACACCCAACGTGTCACCAGAGCGTCTACCGCAACCGCCTGAGGGTCTCTTGACCTGGCGCAATACCTCTTTAGCTTTTTGTTGAGAAGGGACGCCATCATGTCTATCTGAGGCAGTCCCCACCGATCCATGATCTGTGTGAAGACTTCTTGATGAAGTCCCCACTCTCCCGGATGCAGGTCGTGCCTGCTGAGAAAGTCCGCCTCCCAGTTGTCCACCCCCGGGATGAACACTGCTGATAGTGCGCTTACATGGCCTTCCGCCCAGCGTAGAATCCTGGTCGACTCTGCCATGGCCACTCTGCTCCTTGTGCCACCTTGGCGGTTTACATGAGCCACTGCCGTGACATTGTCTGACTGAATCAGAACTGGTTTGTTCCGAAGCCATTCCTCCGCTTGGCGTAGGGCGTTGTATATGGCCCTCAACTCCAGGACACTGATGTGGAGACCAGTCTCTAGGCTTGACCAGAGACCCTGGAAATTTCTTCCTAGTGCGACAGCTCCCCAACCTCGGAGGCTCGCGTCCGTGGTCACCAGGACCCAGTCCTGAATGCCGAACCTGCGACCCTCCAGGAGGTGAGCACTGCGCAGCCACCACAGGAGAGACACCCTGGCCCTGGGAGACAGGGTGATCCATTTTTGCATATGTAGATGGGACCCGAACCATTTGTCCAATAGGTGCCATTAAAAGGTCCTTGCATGGAACCTGCCGAAGGGGATGGCCTCGTATGAAGCCACCATCTTCCCCAGAACCCTCGTGCAATGATGCACTGAAACCTTTTTTGGCTTCAATAGGTTCCTGACCAGAGCCACGAGCTCCTGAGCCGTCTCCACTGGAAGAAAAACTCTTTTTTGGTCTGTGTCTAGAATCAGTCCCAAAAAGGTCAGATGCGTTGAAGGGACTAGCTGGGATTTCGGTAAATTGAGAATCCAGCCGTGCCTCTGCAACGTATTTATGGATAGAGACACGCTGTCCAGCAACTTCTCCCGAGATCTCGCCTTTATGAGGAGATCGTCCAAGTACGTGATAATTGTGATGCCCTGCCTGCGCAGGAGCACCATCATTTCCGCCATTACCTTGGTGAAAATTCTCGGGGCCGTGGAAAGACCCAACGGCAACATCTGAAATTGGTAGTGACAGTCCTGTACTGCAAATCTCAGGAACGCCTGGTGAGGAGGGAAAATCGGAACATGAAGGTACGCATCCTTTATGTCCAGGGACACCATCCGATCCCCTCCCTCCAGGCTGGCGATGACCGCTCTGAGCGATTCCATTTTGAACTTGAACCTCTTCAAGTACAGGTTCAGGGATTTCAGATTTAAAATGGGCCTGACCGAACCGTCCGGTTTCGGTACCACAAACAGGGATGAATAATAACCCTCTCCTTGCTGGAGATGAGGAACTTTGACTATCACCTGTTGAATGTACAATTTGTGAATTGCAGCTAACACCAGCTCCCTCTCCGACGGGGAAGCCGGCAGAGCCGATTTGAAAAACCGGCGAGGAGGCATGTCTTCGAATTCCAGTCTGCATCCCTGGGAAACAATCTCAATTGCCCAGGGATCCACCTGTGAGAGAACCCAGACGTGGCTGAACAGACGAAGATGTGCCCCCACTTGATCTGGACCCCCCCCCCCCCGGAAAGCCCCAGCATCATGCGGTGGACTTTGCGGAAGTAGGGGAGGACTTCTGCTCTTGGGAACTAGCTGAGTGCAGCTTTTTTCCCTTGCCTTTACCTCTGGCAACAAAGGACGATCCTCGTACCTTCTTGCTTTTATTGGAACGAAAGGACTGCATTTGATAATGCGGTACCTTCTTAGCATGCTGCGGGGGAACATAAGGTAAAAAATTCGATTTACCGGCCGTAGCAGTAGAGACAAGGTCCGAGAGGCCTTCTCCAAACAACTCCTCCCCCTTGTAAGGTAATGACTCCATATGCCGCTTTGATTCGGCATCTCCCGTCCACTGTCGGGTCCACAAGAGTCACCTAGCAGAAATAGACATAGCGTTTATTCTGGAGCTTAGTAAACAAATGTCTCTCTGAGCATCCCTCATTTACAAGGCAGCATCTCTGATATGCTCAATGGTCATTAGAATGGTATTCCTATCTAAGGTGTCAATCTCCGTAGATAAGGAGTCTGCCCATGCCATGACAGCACTACACACCCAGGCCGACGCAATGGCCGGTCTAACGATAGTTCCTGAATGTGTGTAAATGTTCTTCATGGTAATTTCCTGCTTGCGATCAGCAGGATCCTTGAGGGAAGCAGTTTCCGGAGAAGGCAGTGCCACCTTCTTGGATAAGCGTGTCAGTGCCTTGTCTACTTTAGGCGAAGATTCCCATCGTATCCTATCCTTCTGTGGAAAAGGATACGCCATAAGAATCCTTTTGGGAACATGTAGTCTCCTATCCGGAGACTCCCAAGCCTTTTCGCACAATTCGCTTAGCTCAAATGAGGACGGAAACGTGACCTCAGGCTTTTTCCCTTTATACATGTGAACCCTCGTGTCAGGGACAGGGGGTTCCTCAGTGATATGCAAAACCTCTTTTATGGCAATAATCATGTATGGAATACCCTTTGCCACCTTCGGCTGTAATTTTGCATCCTCATAGTCGACACTAGAGTCAGTATCTGTGTCGGTCTGTGCCAGCGACCTGGGAAATGGGGCGCTTTTGAGACCCTGAAGGTCCTGGCGCCACAGGGACAGGCACGGTCTGGCTACCTGACTGATCCCTAGCCTCAGCCTTGTCTAACCTTTTATGCAGGAGATTCACATTTGCATTTAAGACATTCAGCATATCCACCCAGTCCGGTGTCGGCGTTGCAAACGGCGACCTGACATTCAAACACTCCCCCTCCACATTAAGCAAGCCTTCCTCGTCAAACATGTCGACACACACGTACCGACACACTTCATACACACAGGGAAACTCTTTTCTGAAGACAGTATCCCTTTAAGGCCCTTTGGAGAGACAGAGAGAGAGTATGCCAGCACACACCCCAGCGCAATGACCCTGGAGACCAACACAAAATGTTTTTCCCCAGCAGCACTGTATAATATCTTATGTGCCCCCCCCCCATCTCTTTTAAACACCCCTTCACCGTGTGTAAGCAGGGGAGAGTCCGGGGAGCTTCCTCTCAGCGTTCTGTGGAGAGAAAAATGGCGCTGGTGAGTGCTGAGGGAGAAGCCCCGCCCCCTCGGCGGCGGGCTTAGGTCCCGCTCAAATTTGTGTAAAAATGGCGGGGGCTCTTTTATATACATGTACAGTGCCCAGCTGTACATGTATATATCTTTTTGACATATTTTGAGGCGTTATTATTGCTGCCAAGGGCGCCCCCCCTGCGCCCTGCACCCATACAGTGACCAGAGTGTGTGAGGTGTGTGGAGCAATGACGCACAGCTGCGGTGCTGTGCGTTACCTCAGTGAAGCCGCTGAAGGCTTCTGCAGCCTGAGACGTCTTCTTGCTTCTGTTCTTCTGGCTCTGTGAGGAGAACGGCCGCGTGGCTCCGGGGGTGGATGCCCAGGACGAACCTGTGTTCACCCCCTCTGGAGCTAATGGTGTCCAGTAGCAGAGGAAGCAGATCCTATCATTTAAGTAGGTCTGCCCCTCTCTCCCCAGTCCCTCGATGCAGGGAGCCTGTTGCCAGCAGTGCTCCCTGTAAAAATAGAAAAATCCAAACAAAAATGCTTTCTAATGCAAAGAACTCAGGAGAGCTTCCTGCAGTGCGCCCATCTTCCTCTGGGCACAGTGTAAAACTGAGGTCTGGAGGAGGGACATAGAGGGAGGAGCCAGTGCACACCCAGAATCCAAAGCTTTCTTAAAGTACCCTATTTCCTGCGGAGTCCGTCCATTCACCATGGTCCTTACGGAGTCCCCAGCATCCTCTAGGACGTTAGAGAAATGTGCATGTTATGTTCACTAAAAAAAATCTGCAATTGGCAAAACTACTTGGTTAGGCTGTACAAATCTGCGTTTTAACAATACGGCATATGTGCAGCAAAACCAGAAATCGGAAGTGAAAATGACGCTTGCATTCCACAACCAGAAGTACCAGTATTTGCATTCCATAGCTGTGATGTCCATATCAGGTTTACAAGTACATTTAAAATGGACAATTCTTTAGTTTTTAAATGTACTTGTAAACCTGAGATGGACCTCCTTTCTACTTCCAGTTTCTGGTCACGCCGTACATGCGCAGTATCAGGAAAATGCTGATCAGCAGCGATGAACTTCAGCTGTGCGATTACCACCTTAGGGTTTAAATAGAGACACTTTGAGCCATTTATCCACACTTCTGATGAAGGACTACAAGTCTGAAACACGTTAAGCGTGGCTCATATATTTACTTGTGGACGCCTAGGCGCTGCCAGCTGCTTTCCTGGGGTGGATTCCCTGACTGGAACTGGGCATCGGGAGCTTGCAACCCACTCACCTCTGAACATACTGTATGAGATTCCAGGAATCCCCCGTGGTGATGTTGTATGCTGTTATACCGAGTGGAGTTTTTGTGATATGCTGTTTTACATTATCTTGTAAGTGCAATCTGTACATTATGTGTCTTTTTTAAATGATTATTGCAGTGAGTTCTGTGTTTTGAGTATCTATACCCACTTATTACTTCAAAGTATTTTGGATAGGGAGACACGTGTCTTTCAGTTACAAAAAAGCATCTAAGGAACCTATATTATACATTAAACAAGGGGGACTTCAACACAGTGTTGCCTCAATTCTGTGGAGATCAGAGGACCCCTTTCATTTATGGTGATTAATTAAATTACTTTATTTCTGAGTGACATACACTGGTGTCCACCATTTGAACGTGGTATCTGGAGAGTGCTCTTATTTTTGTGCAATACTTGTTGTTTTTTCATCTTGGTTACACCCCTTGGCAGCAGATGCTCTGTCAAAAAAACAAATTCAGCTATTCTCCCTTTTTAAGGGAACCTTCTATTTACAGATTAGTCTCTATGATCTAAAAGTACTTTAGGAAAGTACAACTGTTTACTACTTTAACAGCAGTCTAAGTATTTTCGGTCATGGGTCAATAAATCTACAGTAAAATGGTCTACAATCAATTGGTCAACATTGAAATGGTTGACAGGGTCAAAAAGTCAACATGTAAAAGGTAGACAATGGAAAAGGTCAACAGGTACAAAAGGTCAATGCAAGTAAAGGTTGACATGGAAAATGGTTGACACAAAAGAGGTCAACACAACTTTTTTATTTGGGGGGGGAGTACAGGGAGCTCCAATTAGTGTACTGCGTCCCCTCGTGCGGCTCGCTTCGCTTACCATGCTTCAGGCAAGATGTCTCACTCCACTACCACTGCCGTCAGCACAGGTTACTATTACCAATCGTAGTCTACATGTATGGTTAAGCATGAAAAGGTGTGAAAAATGCAAAAAAAAACCTCAAAAGTTGTCTACCATATGTGTGCCAAACATTGGCATGTAGACCATCTGAACCTGTCAACCTTTTGTACCTGTCAACCGTAAGTACTGTCAATATTTTACATTTTAACCTAATGACCATGTCCAGCTTTTAACTATGTTAACCTAATGCATGTCAACCTATTGAATGTAGATCTATAGTCTGGAAACCGTATTTTCATCTTCCTTCATCATGCCAACAATTTAAAGATGGAAGAAGCTATAGGTTAAGGAGTCACAACAGACTAAGGGGTCTATTTACCTAGCCTTGGATGGAGATAAAGTTGCTGGAGATAAAATACCAGCCAATAGGCTCCTGTCATTTTTCAAACACAGCGTGTGACATGGCAGTTAGGAGCTGATTGGCTGGCACTTTATCTCCAGCGACTTTACCCAATCCAAGGCTTAGAAAATAGACCCCAAAATATTGATTCTACAGTATCTCTAGGCAACCCTTTACAGATGGAAGACTAATTCAGAGGACACCACAATGAATGGGGTCTGTAAGCTCCCTCTAACATTGGTAGTTGCCAGAAGTGCAAAATAACCACTTAGTAAACACCTTGATGTTTTGCCGGCTTTGTGTGGGCAGAATGGGGCAGAACAACTAGAATTGCATCATTGCGGCCCCATCCCATGCAACCTTTTGGCAGCATTACTGGTGTTGTGATACTGGGGGCGTCGTTGCTATGAGGTAACAACCACCCGTTTCATAGATGTGGGGATTTTCTAACTTGACCAGGAACTGGGAGACTCTCCCTAAAATCCAGTAGTCTCCTACATCTTCCGAGAGAGTGGGCAAGTTTGGTCTACAAACCTTAAGCAAGGTTAATCAATCTCCCTAGTTCCTTCAGAGCAGAAAAGTGAACACAGTTATTTATTGTCAGAAAATCCTAAGGAAGAGAATATTATAAACTGTAACTGTAGTTACTGTAATCTCAGCAAATGAAACATGTCAAAATGCCTCCTCGCACCTCAATTCAACAAGAAACATGTAGCTTTACCCTAAGAACTTGGACTCTCAAGGGGCAATTCAGTTCACTGCAGTGCCATAAAGTACCTCCCAGAATGGTCCACAAGAGTGTGCAGTATATTTTAAGAGTATTACCCTGGCTCCCGTTAGAGATACTATCAGGGGCACAGTGTTATTTAGCATTAGGCTTCTCTCTCTTGGAGGGGGGGGGGGTATAGTATGTTATCATTCCTAATTAAATATATGCTCAGAAGCAAAAAGTGACTCCACTTCTCCTGACATTGGCAGTGCGCACTCCTTTTAATCATGACCTAAATGTGCAAGTATATGAGAAGCTCATCCCTGATTTTATAATAGTTAATACAAGATAATGTAATACTATTAAACATTGTAATTATCGTTGTGACTTCCCTCCTGCTCTAGTGCCATATCTAAGGGTATGTGAGCAGTGCTGTTCCACAGAGCAAATGGATTTATGGGTGGTACAGTCACAGCCCACATTAACTGCGTCTGACCAGTATCACTGCTGCAGTTTTACTTGAAGCATATGTCTGATGCTCCAGACTTTCACAGTGCAGCCTGTACACTGCTGGTCTTCTCGCAGGCGGATGTCTCCATCCGTGTGCTGGACATCAAGACATCATGTGCTCAGGAGGCGTGGCTGGCACAGGGTGCCGTAAAACTCTTTTATAGCATTCCTTCCCTCACTGGTGCATTGTTTTCTCCTCATTGATATTCCTGTCATATTTATCTTCTTTGGCTGATGTTTAGTGCAAGTATTTTTTTTTTTAAACCGTATTTTGAACACTACAGTAGTGGCAATCCCTTTTTTAAGTTTGCAGTGTTCTCTAACCCAGCTGCTAGGATGGTATAATCTCTCCAAAGTCATACGTTCAGTCATTAAAATTTGTAACTGATGAATTGCTTGAGGGAATGACATTAGCCTATTTTGCAGAATCATCTTGTTTGATAGAAACATAATTAGGACGATGAAAGGTGACTTGCTGTCATACATGGTAATGTATTTATTAATACCTCCAAACTCAGTGCTCAGAACAGTAGTAGAACTTGAATTTTATGCATGCTGTAAAAAACTGTATGACTTTCCCAAAAAGAATTAACTCTTAGTTTTGTAAGGAGCGCATTCCTGTTTCAGCTGCAATTTATTAGTGCAGTTAATAGATGCGTCACACAAATTTAACATTAAAACAAATTAAATATAACCACTGTATAACTGTGAACACTTCTCAAAACTATCTTTTTTTTTGTCTGCATTGCAGATTTTTTAGTTATTATCACAAATGATCTAATAAGTCAACCTTCACAATATTAAGCATACTGTACATGTGTACCACGTTTATCAGTCTGATGCTAAATAAATTGAGGTATAGTATGAGTTGGGTTTAACTAATTTGCACAATTACATTGACACCCTGAACTTTGAAATGTCTGAAGAACTTTGATGTGTTTGAAGTGGTATTTTAGTTATTATTATTGTTTCCTCACATATGAGGTCATTTATGATGCAAACTTGGGAGGTGATGCAGAATTACAACTAGGCCAGTTTGTGTAGCGTAAAATTGCTCGCTACACGTACAATAATAGGCAGCATGCATATGTGCCCATGCAAATCCAGGTGGATATTACACCAGCTTGTCTTAGAGAAACAACAGGGGAGGGAAGGAATGTAGGCTAAGTACAGTAAGGGGAGATTTGTGTAATTACAAATAAATACAGACCGCCACAGAGATGAATAAACATCATTCCAAGCCCTGCTGTTTGTGGGAGCGTGATGGCAAATGCACAGTAATGACGACTGTTATCAGTACCCGCATAGCGCCTGTGATTGCCAAGCACCTGCCCAGTTGAGCCATCAATCACCAGCGGCCTCTGCAACATGTGCACCAATATATCTGTAGATATATTGGTTATCATGTGTGCAGCAGGGCCAATGCGATATGTCTGTGAATGACGGCGATCCCAGACATATCGTTGGTCCTCACTGGCCGATGGGCCAGCGATATATCAGTTGTTCAATAGAACGGCCAATATATCGCCCAGTGTGTATGCAGCTGTGGAGTATGTCCCCCACCTTTGGCTTGTATGGCGGGAATACAAATACATTGTAAGCATGCAACAAATATCTCTGAATGTTTATTAAAATATAGTTTTCAAGTATTATTGCAAGTACTATTTAGTGTGCAGGGGGATACCTGCGGGGAAAAGCCCCCCCCCCCTCCTTTTTTGTTTTCTGTTTACTGTAACCCCTCCCTTTCATGCACCTGATAAGTGCTGCCAGAGTGAGCATCTTCCACTGTGTTTGCAGTTATGAGAGGCATTGTATGGGATCAGCATTTGGAAGGCATGCTGGTTCCTGTAGTGCTACTTGGAGATCCCAAGGTGGCTCCTAGATAAGCTAGCCCTCAGTGTAGGTGTATTTCCTATTTCTGCTGTGGGGTACACTGGGCTCCACAAGGATAGATATAGGGGTGTAGAGTAGGATCTTGATCCGAGGCACCAACAGGCTGAAAAGCTTTGACTGTTCCCAGAAAGCATAGCGCTGCCTCCTCTATAACCCCGCCTCCCTTCACAGGAGCTCAGTTTTGTAGTTGGTGCTGCAGTAAGCAGGCACATAACAGAGGGGCTGCTCTGGGCAGCCCTAAGAAGAGCTTTTTTGAGAAGAAAAGTGAAGACTTCAAGGGCTGCAGCAGTGTGTATATGTATTTTGACATTCACTGCTGCAGCTCCATCTCTCCCCAGCGGCGCTGTACACTCCCGAGCCCTGGTTGCCGGGTAACTACAGCAGGAGGCTCCGGTTTTCTTCCATGGTCAGGCACACACGACGGGATCGCGTGGCCGCGCTTCGGGAGGTGGTGAGTGGGTCCCGCTTGCGGGACCCGTACTTTACCGCGATCCGGCGCAGTCAGTCGAAGCGGGCTGCGCGCGCTGACGGTGGACACTGTGGCAGTACAGGTGATCCCACTAGATCACCAGGGCATGGGTGCAGGTCAGGTTTTCCCTTAAAACCATTTTAATAGTAGCCCACAGTACCCGGTGGTTTTGCCAGCAGGGGGATAAGGCTTAGACCTGGAGCCCCTCCCCCAGTCCCAGGGCGGCATTTCCCGCAAATGTTCCCGCCCTGGAGCTGCATATCTGTCTCTCCCTCACTCCCTATCAGTGTCTGGGCACCATTTCTCTCAGCTACACTGTTCCTGGGACTGCTTGGGCAAATCCTCCTGTGTTAAGCCGCCTGGTTGTCAGTGTTGTGACTTTACATGACATTTAAGTATTCTACCTGCCTATTAGACAGTGTTAGTTAAGAAAGAGTGCATTTAGTCAGGGTTTTCTAGTACAATTACCCTGTGATATACATCCAGTTCTTACTGTGCAGTGTTATATCTATTGACTACATAGCTTTATCAGCTGGTCCAGTGCAGTATTATTGTTAGTAATAACCTCTGCATTGTACAACTGTGACTATATGTGTGTGCATTAGCTTGCTGAGTGGTTTCCATTTCGTGTCTCTCACTCAACTTGCTATCCCTATATTCTATAACCTGAGGGGGCTTGGCGCGTCAGGTTTTTATATAGGATTTTCACAAGATATACTTTAATACGTATTTTTTTCTGTGATTTTAGTCATCATCTCTCTTCTATATCTCTGCTTGTGCTGACTACACTGCTCAGGGGTTTGGGTAAGAGGTATTGTGCTGCTGACAATTGTACTGTGTTACCTGATACTGCAAGTTATATCATGTCTGCTTCTGAGGGTAACGGTTCTGGGGCTGAACACACTGCCAGTGTTGCTGAAGCCACAGATCCCTATGAGGAGAATACAGCAGCTGTGGGCTCTGGTTCTGGGGGCTTGGAGGTACATAATGACCCACCGTGGGCCACTTTTTCCATGCTTCTACATACACTAGTTAATAAACTAACACCCCCTATGGAACCCCCTATGCCGGTACAACTGTATGTGGTCCCTGCAGGTAACCCGCCATGGGTGGACGATTTATCTGCCCAATTGAAGAAGTTGAACCAGTCCCTGACTACTAAAAAGTCTGACCATCACTCGCCTAAGTCCAAGGGGTCCTCTAAGTGAGCGCTTGTCTCCTCACAATCCGCTGCTGTCACTGACACCTCGTCTGATGAAGACGGCACTTACACTGACCCCACAGGTTCTGATACGGCTAATGGGGAGGGTAGTTCACATGTGGATGTTACTGATCTTTTGGAGGCTATTAACTTAATTCTACAGATTATGGATGATCCCGAGCCATCCGTCCCTCCTAGGAAACCAGATAGGTTCAAGCGTCAGAAGGTTGTTAAACAAGTTTTACCTCACTATGACCACATAGTGGATATACGTCAGGAACCCTGGGAAAACCCGGGTACGAAGTTTGTGCCTCAAAAGAAGATGCTGGCTCGCTATCCCCTTGCACCAGAGCTGTCTAAGAATTGGGAAACGCCTCCTCCAGTAGACTCACATGTGGCTAGGATGGTGGTTTCCTCAGCTCTACCTGTCACTAGCATCACGTCTCTAAAGGAGCCTATGGATAAACGTGTGGAGGGTTGTCTGAAAGCGATTTACACCCTCACGGGTGCTGCACAAAGGCCCACTATTGCAGCAACATGGGCTGCAGAGGCTATTGAAGCATGGGCCTTGGAGTTAGAAGCTGAAATCTCTTCTGACCATGCTAGACAATGCTTGTCATATATTGTCACAGCTTCTCGCTATATTAAAGAGGCGGCTTCTGATGCCGGTATCCTAGCAGCCAAGGCCTCTACTACGTCAGTCCTGGATCACCGGATATTGTGGCTGAGATCCTGGTCTGTGGATCTGGACTCTAGAAAAACCCTAGAGGTACTCCCTTTCAAGGGAGATATTCTGTTTGGGGAGGACTTAAATAAGATAGTGGCTGACTTGGCTATTGCCAAAACTGCCTGTCTGCCAAGTACCGCCCCTTCTGTGTCAAAGGCTAAGGGTACTTCCTTTCACCCCTTTCGTCCTTCAGGTAAAGCAAAAGGTCAGGCATACAACAAGCAGGCCCGCACTTCCATACCTGGTAAGCCAAAGCCCAAAAGAGCCTGGACGGCCCGTCAGCCAGTTTCCAAAGCCGATAAGCCTGCCGCATGACGGGGCGGGCCTCCCCCTGGGGGATCCCAGGGTGGGGGGCCGGCTTCTAGGGTATACCCAGGAATGGTTGAAGACCACTTCAGATGCCTGGGTACGGGAAGTCGTCACTCGAGGTTACGCCGTAGCCTTCAAAAACCGACCCCCTCATCGATTTTGCCGGACAGACGTCCCGTTGGACCAGACAAAGGCAAACACTTTACATTCGGTGGTACAGACCCTCCTGGATACAGGAGTCATAGTACAGGTGCCTCTTGCGCAGAGGGGCCGGGGGTACTATTCTCCACTGTTTCTAGTCCCGAAACCGAATTGGTCCACCCGGCCCATTCTCAACCTCAAGGCATCGAACAGGTTTGTGAAGGTTTCCAAGTTCCATATGGAAACCCTTCGCTCTATAGTTCTGGCCTTGGAACCTGGGGACTACATGGTCTCCCTAGACATACAGGATGCTTACCTGCATATTCCTATAGCAGCGTCACATCAGCAATACCTGAGGTTTGCTATTGGCAACCTCCATTACCAGTTTCGGGCGTTACCTTTTGGTTTAACAACGGCTCCGCGAGTCTTCACCAAAGTCATGGTGGTGATGACGGTGGTACTACGCCGTCAAGGGGTCAGGATACTGCCGTATCTGGATGACTTGTTAATCCTGGCAAATTCCCCAGAACTTCTCCTATGTCATCTAGATATGACGGTCCAGTTTCTACGAGCCCACGGGTGGCTCATCAACTGGAAGAAATCCTCCCTGGTCCCTGCTCAGAGCATGGTGCATCTGGGAGCGCTATTGGACACTCACAACCAGAGGTTGTTCTTGTGTCAGGAGAAAATCCTGAAGCTTCAGGACAGGATTCGTTGCTTCCTTTCTCGTCCGCAAGTGTCGATACATTCGGCGATGCAGGTGCTGGGCCTCACGGTATCAGCATTCGACATGGCGGAGTATGCTCTATTCCATTCTCGCCCCCTCCAGAGGCTGATTCTAGCCAAGTGGGACGGCCTGCCTCACCGGATCAGGTCTCAAATGATCTCATTGACTCGGCAGGTCCGTCTTTCACTGCTCTGGTGGCTCTAGGACCAACAATTGTGCAGGGGCCATCCCTTCTGGATATCCAACTGGGTCCTGTTGACGACAGATGCCAGTCTAAGAGGTTGGGACATTGTGCTGGAGCAACACTCCCTTCAGGGTCGCTGGACCAAGGAGGAGTCCTTCCTCTCAATCAACATTCTGGAATTGCGGGCAGTCTTCAATGCATTGAACCTAGCCCAGCATTTAATTCAGAACCGTCCTGTTCAAGTGCAGTCGGACAACGCCACCACAGTGGCTTACATAAATCATCAAGGCGGCACTTGAAGCCATCTGGCAATGAAGGAAGTCTCGCGGATTCTACATTGGGCGGAACGCCATCTACCGGCCATTTCGGCAATCTTCATTCTGGGAGTCCTGAATTGGGAAGCGGACTTTCTCAGTCGTCAGGACGTACATGCCGGCGAGTGGGGCCTTCATCCAGAAGTGTTTCAACTCCTCGTGGAAAAGTGGGGTCTTCCAGACGTAGATCTGATGGCGTCTCGACACAATCACAAGGTTCCGGTCTTCGGAGCAAGGACAAGGGATCCTCAAGCAGCATTCGTGGATGCGCTGGCGGTGCAGTGGAGGTTTTGGGCGCCGTACGTGTTCCTTCCGGTGTCACTCCTGCACAGGGTAATTCGGAAGTTCAAGCAAGAAAAAGGAAATCTGCTTCTCATAGCTCCAGCGTGACCCAGATGGCACTGGTTCTCAGACCTGCAAGGCCTATCGTCAGAGTGTCCAATTCTACTTCCACAACACCCAGACCTCCTCGTTCAGGTCCCCTGTGTCTACCAGGACCTAGCCCGGCTGTCTTTGACGGCGTGGCTCTTGAAGCTTCCGTCTTAAGGGCTAAAGGGTTTTCAGAGGCGGTCATTCAAACTATGTTGCGGGCCCGGAGACCGGCTTCTGCTCAGATTTACTATAGGGTCTGGCATTCTTACTTTGTTTGGTGCGCATCTAACGATTATGACGCTTCCAAGTTTAGTATAGCCAAGATGTTGGCTTTTCTTCAGCAGGGCCAGGGTTCATATTTCTGCCTTATTGGTGTGGTTTCAGAGGAAAATTGCGACCTTACCTGATGTGCATACCTTTACTCAGGGTGTGTTGCGTATCCAACATCCGTATGTCCCGCCTGTGGCTCCTTGGGACTTGTCGGTGGTTTTGGAGGCGTTACAAAAGTCTCAGTTTGAACCTCTTGGTTCAGCTGATCTTAAGTGGCTTTCCCTTAAGGTGGTGTTTCTGCTGGCTATTGCTTCAGCTAGAAGAGTGTCGGATTTGGGAGCCTTGTCCTGTGGTTCCCCATATCAGATATTTCACCGTGACCGGGCGGTTCTGAGGACTCGTCCCGGATATTTACCTAAGGTGGTTTCCTCGTTCCACCTTAACCAGGAGATTGTAGTTCCGGCACTTGTTTCTCCTGATCTGTCTCCCAAAGAGCGGTCTTTGGATGTTGTACGGGCTCTCCGTATCTATGTGAAGAGAACTGCTTCCATTAGGAAATCTGATTCTCTCTTTGTACTGTTTGGATTCACAAACGGGGCAGGCCTGCTCACAAGCAGACTTTGGCCAGATGGATTAGAATGGTGATTGCACATGCTTATGTGAGGGCTGGTCGGTCGGCTCCTGCTCACATTACGGCCCATTCTACTCGGTCTGTTGGACCTTCTTGGGCGGCCCGCCGTGGTGCGACCCTTGAACAATTGTGTAAGGCGGCTACGTGGTCCTCAGTGAACACGTTCAGAAGGTTCTATGCCTTCGATACTGCCGCTTCCCAGGATGCTTCCTTTGGACGCCGGGTTCTTGTGCCCGCTACAGTGCGTCCCCTCCCATAAGGAACTGCTTTAGGACATTCCCAATGTCTATCCTTGTGGAGTCCAGTGTACCCCGCAGCAGAAAACGAGATTTATGGTAAGAACTTACCGTTGTTAAATCTCTTTCTGCGAGGTACACTGGGCTCCACAAGGCGCCCACCCTGACGCACTTAGCTTCTTTGGGTTGGTATGGCATTAGCCGCTGACACTTCTCCTGTCGTGAGAGTGTGGTGTATGTGGCTACTAACCGTTGTCGTCTCTTTTCCTGCTACTGCATTGGGTTGGTTAACTAAAAACTGAACTCCTGTGCAGGGAGGCGGGGTTATAGAGGAGGCGGCGCTGTGCATTCTGGGAACAGTCAAAGCTTTTCAGCCAGTTGGTGCCTCGGATCAAGATCCTACTCTACACCCCAATGTCTATCCTTGTGGAGCCCAGTGTACCTCGCAGAAAGAGATTTAACAAAGGTAAATTCTTACCATAAATCTCGTTTTTCTTTTCTGGCCTAATCTCTCCTAATTTGCTGCAGAACAGGTACAGCTATTGATCTAGGTCTCACACATAATTATTCTGTCTGCCACTGTTGTGTGGCAATGTTTCATAGATATGCTATAAACTACCGTATGTTTGTACTCTGTTGCTTAGTTTAGCCAGCCAGCCTTTGGCCAACATTGGGGAAAACAATATTGTGAGCTGGTCAAAAGTGACTGTAAATGTCTGGAAATTAATGTTATTGAGGTTAATAACACTGTAGGAACAAAAATAGGCCCAAGTTACATGATTTTAGCTGTCTTTAGCAGTAGAAAAAATATACAGATCCAAAACCAAAACACGTGAGGGTGGTTTTGCAACTTAGAGCCAAAACCAAAACATGAAATTAATACAGATAAAAAACCAAAACACTGGGGTCGGCGCACATCTCTACCTATTATCACACACAGCATTCACTAGTTGTCTCACACACGCAGCAATTACTGATTGTCACACATAGCAGTCACCTCTTGTCAGAAACACAGGAATCACCTGTTGACACACACAGTAGTTGCTTATTACAACACACAGTGGTGCCAAGAGTGGGGGACTGGTACTATTTACCCGGGCCCAGGTGTGATGATGGGCCCCGCGGGGGCCCATGTCTTCTCCCCCCCTTATCTGGCAGTAGCAGCTGTAGCTCTTCTCCTCAGCCCAGCATACACTGCAGTGTGCTGAGCTGCAGTGTGGCAAGGGAGGCACTAAAAGTAAAAAAGAAAAAAAAAAATCTTTTTTTTTTTTTTTCTAAGGGTGCAGGGCCACACCACTCGTGATTAGACCATGCCCCCTGAAAAGTACATGGGCCCTGGCCAGGCTCTATAGTGCTCTGGTCACATATACTGCAATCACCTATTAGCACATGCAGCAATCACCAGTTGTCACGTGTCGCTATCGCCGGTACTAGACATGCAGGCACAATCTAGCAGGTCGCCCTCCGTGTCCGCCCCCCTCCCTCCCTTGCTCAGCACATTGCGCTGTGCTGAGCGGGGGGAGAAATGTGTGCTGAGTGGTCTGTGCTAGACCGCTCAGCACACATCTCTGGGGAAATCTCCATCAGTACGGCCCTTAACTGTCACACACACACACAGCAGTCACTCATTGTCTCTGTCACACAGACACAGCAGTTATATATTCACACACACACAAACACACACACACAAACACAGCATGTGCATAGTGACAGCTGTGCTCCCATGTGTTATTACATAGAAACATAGAATTTGATGGCAGATAAGAACCACTTGGCCCATCTAGTCTGTCCCTTTTTTTATCCTTTAGGTTATCTCAACCCTTTTTGAACCTTAATTCTTTGTTAATTCTTTGTAAGGATATTCATATGCCTATCCCAAGCATGTTTAAATTGCTCCACAGTCTTAGCCTCTACCACCTCTGATGGGAGGCTATTCCACTTATCCACTACCCTTTCTGTGAAGTAATTTTTCCTTAAATTTCCCCTAAACCTGCCTCCCTCCAGTTTCAGTGTATGTCCTCGAGTTCTAATACTTCTCTTCCTTTGAAGAATGTTTCCCTCCTGAACTTTGTTAAAACCTTTGGTATATTTAAAAGTTTCTATCATGTCCCCCCTTTCCCTTCTCTCCTCCAAACTATACATGTTAAGATCTTTTAGCCTTTCCGGGTACGTTTTGTGATGTAGGCCATGCACCATTTTAGTTGCCCTTCTTTGTACACTCTCTAATGTATTTATATCCTTCTGGAGATATGGTCTCCAGAACTGGACACAGTATTCCAGATAAGGCCGTACCAATGACCTATACAGTGGCTTTATTACTTCTTTTTTCCTGCTACTGATTCCTCTCCCTATGCAACCAAGCATCTGACTTGCCTTTCTCATTGCTTTGTTGCATTGCTTTCCTGCCTTTAAGTCACTTGAAATAGTGACTCCTAAATCCCTTTCCTCCTCAGTAGTTTCCATTATAGTACCCTTAATACTGTATTTAGCCTTTGGGATTTTGAGACCCAAGTGCATGATTGTGCATTTTTTAGCATTAAACTGTAGTTGCCACATTCAATCATTTGTTTTACCCTTCCTGGTGTGTCTACCCTGTTGCATATCTTTGTATCATCTGCAAAAAGGCATACTTTCCCTTCAATACCATTTGCAATGTCACCAACAAAGATATTAAAGAGAACTGGTCCGAGTACAGATCCCTGGGGTACTCCACTGGTAACATTTCCCTCCATAGATTGCACTCCATTAACTACAACTGTCTGTTTCCTATCCTGCAACCAGGTTTTCATCCATTTAACTGTTTTATAATCCACCCCCACACTTTCAAGTTTATTTAGCAGTCTGCGATGTGGGACAGTGTCAAATGCCTTACTAAAGTCTAGATATGCTACATCTACAGCTCCCCTTGATCTATCATTTTCATCACAGAGTCAACAAAGTCAATAAGATTTGTTTGGCATGATCTCCAACCAGTAAATCCATGCTGTTTTGGATCCTGTAAGTTGTTTGATTTAAGATATTCCACAACTCTTTCTTTTAGTAGTTTTTCCATTACTTTCCCTACTACCGATGTAAGGCTTACTGGTCTGTAGTAACTTGCTTCTTCCTTGCTTCCGCTTTTGTACAGTGGAACTACATTTGCTCTTTTCCAGTCCTCTGAAATGGCACTTGTATTTAGTGACTGGTTAAATAATTCTGTTAATGGTGCCACCAGCACATCTTTTAGCTATTTTAGTATCCTTGGGTGGCCCCTCTGATTTATCCACTTTTAATTTTGAAAGTTCAGTTAGGACTTTCTCCTCTGTAATTGTAGTTTCATCTACCTTATTTTTATGAATGTCCTTGCAACTTAACTGTGGCCCCTTCCCTTCTCCTTCTGTAGTAAATACTGAACAAAAATAATTATTTAGGTGATCTGCTATTGCCTTGTCTCCCTCCACCAAATTCTCACTCTCTGTCTTAAGTCTTATTATTCCTCGATTTGATTTTCTTCTTTCATTTATATTAGCCAGGGTCAGCCTCAGATCTAGTAGCACCCTGTGTGAGTAATGCTGCAGTGCCCTCCAGAGCTATAACTAGACATTTTGATGCCGTCTGTCAGAAAGAGCAAATGTGCACACATGCCCTTCCCTCCCCATTTAGTAAACAGGGAAATTATCTAAAATAGGTGTGTGGCCTTGTGGTGTACCTCCATAATGCATGCTGAAGTAGAAACCATCGCACGTGTCGCATCACCTTAGACATGACCCAGATAGAACCCCACAGTGTAACAACATATAAATTCCTTTCTAATGTACCAGGACTATAACCCCTGAGCACATGACATCTTTGTGTCATGTCAAGGGGGAAGGCTGCCAGCGCTGGGAAGAACATCACTGTCAGGAGCATCTGGGGAGCTGCACAGAGACTGCACGGTACCTGCTTGTAGCATCCAGAAGGTGCTTTGGCACTGTAGCAGTGATATTAGCTGCAGGTGCCATTCCAGGCACTGTGCTAGCCAGATGCAGGGACAGTGGTGCAGTGACGGTGCCACTTGTACAGCTCGCACACACCTAGTTATGGGCCTGGTCCCTTCCAACCCTCATAGAAAGAAAATAAAACATATTTATCCAATGTACAGTAAACAGTTTGAAAATAAATAAGCTTTATTGTGCTTTCATAGAAAGAGCTTTTATAAGTTTGTTTGTAAAGAAAGCCCTAAGTGGCTAAATGGGCAAAGGCTTGAAGCTCATTTACACTGCCAGCTATCCATAGAAAGAGCTGTAAACCCTAGTCAATACTGGGATACTCGTATAGCAGCATGCACTAAGCAGTGTTCTGCTTTGTGTCTTGCTGGCCTTGATGATAATGGGGTAATGGGCACCTACATAAACAAAAAGGGCCAAGGTAACTTTGTGGACATAAAACTGTTTAATAAGTGATATCCACTTACTCAAATTAAGGTGGCTCTTGGTGTACTGTCTGTGGCCCAGATTTATCAAAGCTTGCAGAGAGATAAAATGAAGAGATAAAGTACTACCCAATCAAATTCTATCATTTTTCAAACACAGCCTGTAAAATCAGAGACGCTAATTGATTAGAACTTTATCTCTCTCCACTTTATCTCTCTCCAACCTTTGATAAATCTGGGTCTGTGTCTAAACCCTTGGGGAATATGCAGACCATTGTTTCTGGTGATATCCTGTCTCCTGGGGGAAATGTTGTATGTCACGATCCTGACTGTAGTTCTCGTATTTGGTGACTTACCCCTGCCATCTGTCCTGGATCCTGTGCCTTTTTGCTCACTGAGATAAACAGCTTGTCAGCACCATGAGTTTCCTGAGTTCTCTGCCTGGAAGGTAATAGTTAACGAGCTCCACCTGTGGTGATCTCCTGTGTGAGTCTGAATTCAGCAATCTGAAGTTTAGGCCTAAAAGCCAGTATCCTCTGTTTGCAGAAGTTCAGGCTTCAGTGTACTCTCGGCCTGCTAGGCCTCACTCCACATCTCAGCCTAGTCTAGAGTACTCACATGACAGTGACTGTTCACCTGACCCAGAGCTGTCCAATCCTCTGCCAGCCTGAGACTCTCTGAATCACCTGATACTGCTCACCAATCACCAAGGACCAGGAAGTATAAGTCGGTAGACTGAGTTTGAAACTGGGCCAGTTCCTTGTGTCACACACAGCTCTGTGTGAGCTTTGAAGCTGAGCTCTCTAAAGGTAACCCTTGTACTTTAGTTCCTGTAAAAACTCTGTTTCTTTGTTACCCAGTTTGGATTACATTTGTGTTGCCATTGATATCCAGTATTTCCACGAGTCTCAACTTAAAGGCACAGTATAGTATTCCACCATCTCCACTTAAAGGCACAGTTGCAGTGTTTCATCTTAAAGGCACAGTACAGTATTCCATAGTCTCCACTTAAAGGCACAGTTGCAGTGTTTCATCTTAAAGGCACAGTACAGTATTCCACAGTCTCCACTTAAAGGCACAGTTGCAGTGTTTCATCTTAAAGGCACAGTACAGTACTCCACAGTCTCAACTTAAAGACACAGTTGCAGTGTTTCATCTTAAAGGCACAGTCGCAGTATTCCACAGTCTCAACTGAAAACCACAGCTGCAGTATTCTACCGTCACAGCCGCAGGGTTCTTCAGCCTCGTACTAGAGCTATAGCCACAGTCATTGTTCTACTTTCAGTTGCGTTTCCAGTTATATCCGGTACCAGCACGCATTACAGTTGCATCCCAGTCTCACCAGTAACCAGTCCGTCTTACTATCTTGCCAGTAACCTTGAGTACATAAGCACCTACTCCTGTGACACTATATCCAGTACAGTCTCACCTATACATTCATCATCCTGCTATCAAAGTCCCTGGTGATCCAGTGGTCAGGATACGGCTTACTCTGCCGAGGCCCGGGTTCAATCCCCGGTCAGGGATTGCTCCTTCTTCTCACTGATTCCTACAGACCAGCCTAATATTCACATAGTCCTCCAGTTGCCCGCACAGACTTCACGAACACCGGGTTCACAAAACCACAGCCATGACATTGTACAGAAGTTGGGACTCGAGGAGCTCCACTCCAGTCTGACCAGTGAGTGACCAGTGGTTAGTCCCTCACTCACCCGTAAGCCATGGTGTCAGCACACAGAAGCCTGCCTCAGTGACTCACTGAGTCACTCACTGCAGTGCTGCATCTGTACATCTGCACAGTGCACCGGTAGGATGCTGTACAGCTATGTGACCTATTATGTCACGCTGCTGTGTTGCTGTCTAAACGGTCATGCCCAGCCCAGGCCATGTCTGTGCTGCCTAGTATTTGAAAAACCCAGTGCTGCTTAGGCCAGGCTTTAAAGCATGCAGTCCCAGGTCCACTTGAATAGGCTGACCATATTATCCCTTTAACCTGGGACACTTATGAATTATACAGGTTCTGTGGCTGGCTGCCTGACTACAAACCTGCATTTCACCTGGTTTTAGGCAGTCACAGAACCTGTGTAATTCATGAGTGTCCTAGGTTAAAGGGATAATATGGTCAGCCTAACTTGAATGACCCTTGAGCTGGCCCTTTTATTAGCAATGCTACTTGCATGCTGATGTTGCCTATATCCCTGAAGTAACAGTTGCTATTACTATCAACACAAATGTAGCTGGCACAATTCTGGTGCCCCCTACAGAACCTGCTCCACCGTCTCCACCCATATAGTAATTATATAAATTTTCCAATTCTTTATCAGGGAAGAACCTCTCTGCCACTTGATCTAAGTCATAACTTAAAGTATAACTTATAGCTCTCTCAAACCATGTGAAATGATCTGCAGTACCCAAAACTAGTCAGGTACAGTTACTTTGGGTTCCAGAACAACTGAGAGGATGAACATTGTGGGCATATTTTTGAGCGGTAAGCATAATGGGAGGGCTTGCCTACATAATATTTGAAATAGCACTGTTATAATGTAATGTTTGCTTCTCAAAACTCTTTCATGAATACCAGTATCCCAGGTTACTTGTGCTTTAAGACTGTAGCAGCCCCTTGTTCTAAGAGCAAAGGTATCTTTGTTCGTCTGGATTCTTGTTTGCCCAGGGCATGCACAGAGAACAGACCACAGAGAAGAAGACATATATACGGGTCATGGTAACAAAATACAAGAGAGGTACAGCCAACCACCCAGCAACTGCTGCATGTTCAGGTAGGCAAAATACCTGACTATTTACATAAGTGGTGACAAAACCGGTGTGAATGTACCTTAACCATTGTACAGATAAGAACCATCGACAATGGCTATGAGTAAAGTGGACCCTCAACATAATTTTCTCTGATGTATTCTCAGTGCCTACTTCCCGTGCTACTTCCATCTCTATTTGCCAGAGACGAGTCAATCCATCTTAATAGGATTGACTTAAAAAGCTTATATATTGATAGGCATATTCTGTTGCTTAATAGTGTGCTTACATCCACTGAGGTCAAATATTGACAATTGGGGCACACAATGCTAACAAGTATTTCCATTCTTCACTGGGTGACATCTAACATTTTGATGCACGTCAGAACTCAGCAGAGGAAGACTGTGTTTGGGGTGTGACGTTATCCCTGCATAAAGACCCTCCACTGCCTGTCTCTGAGCTTTATGTTTTTAATTTCCTCATGAACACAGAGGCAAGTATAAAGCTGCATTATGCATCACAATATTACAGTCTGCCAGATGCTCTCCGTTGTCTAATGCATTTTTGTGCTCATATAATTTAAGTTCCATTTATCAATTGTCTTGAAACATGTACTATTTTTAAACTTACTACGAGGTCACTGTACTGTAAGCATTTTTAAGGGTGAACATTTTGTACTTCAAGTTAACTGACACAGAAGAATGGGTTCATTGTCTATGCTCCATTAATTCACTAAGTTTCAGAGATGTCTCCTGATTCACACTATTCACTTTACTATTAAATAGACACATTGACCTTCACCATGTTTAGTTTTATTTTTAAACTATCCATCAGCGCCTGCAAGGACAATATAAATTCTATTTTAACTTGAAAACGTACTGTGCATATCAATATATTACATTTGATATGGATAGAAATTTAGACTATGTAGTGGACAGATTTTCAAAGACTTTAATCTCCGTATTCCAAAGCATGAGGTTTTAACTCTAGACACATATCCATTTTAGAGATGAGTGGTTCGGTTTTGTAGAAAACCGAAGACACCTGAAGTTTAGCGCTTCAAGTCTAACCGAATACCGGCTCGGGTCACTTTGGGATCGAATCTCGGTTCTAAAAAATGATACTTTTGTATTTTTTATGATATTTAATGCTCCATTTTTCACTGAAAATGAATGTCACTGATGTTAATAATAGGAACAACAAAACGTCCAAAAAGTATATGGTTTTAGCTGTTTTTAGGAATTCAAAACCTAAATTATACCAAAATACTTGAGGGTGGTTTTGCCAAGACTATGGGGGTAATTCAGACTTGATCGTAGCAGTAAATCTGTTAGCAGTTGGGCAAAACCATGGGGGTCATTCCAACCCCATCGCACGCTGTGCTTCGTCGCAGCCATGCATTCGGGTCATAACTGCGCATGCACTGCGCCTGCACTGCGCCTACATTGCGCAGGCACATCGTTGCCTGGTGACAGCTGCCACCAGGCAGCGATGCCGCTAGCAAAGAAAGCGGTCGCAGTGGCGACTGCAAGAAGATTGACAGGAGGAAGGCGTTCCAGGGCGTTAACTCACTGTTTTCGGGGTGTGGAGATCCGAACGCAGGTATGTCGAGGCATTTGGAGGGCGGTGTCTGATGTCAATTTCCGGGAACTACAATGCTGGATTCATTGCACAGGGTAAGTAAGTCTTACCCTGGTCTTGTTTTACACAAAACTTTTTTTGCATAGCAGGGCCGCACAAGTGATTGCAGCCTTGCTATGCAAAAAAACACTCCCCCATAGGCGGCGTCTAGTTGATCGCACGGCCGCAGCAAAAAGTTGCTACGTGCGATCAGTAGTAATAACCCCCCAAGTGCACTGCAGGGTGGACAGATATAACGTGCAGAGAGAGTTAAACAAAACACTGCGGCCCATGCACATCTCTAATCCTTTTCTATAGTTTATTTGCCTTTTCTTAGCAGAAATATTTGTATGATATGCCAAATAAAAACTGAATATTGAAATTACTGCAATTATCAACACTGTAAAAAAAACACGAAAAACAAGAACAACAGGTGTTTCTAAAATTTGTGGCAATTAATATTTTTAATACTATGAATGGACCTGGACCTATTTTGTAATAAACCACTTCACTGAAACCCAACAATACCTGTTTTGGCTTCCACTCAAACAGCACATTGAATTATAAACCCACCTGTAACGATTTTGGTCCTGCCTTCACAATCTGGACTGCATTGTCCTAATCTACCCACAGAGCACCTGTGAATTGGTGCCATACACAGTTATCACTGATGTGCATGGCATTGAAAGGGTGGTTGTGGTGATTGGAATGGGATAAAGCTTAGTACTTTTCAAAGCTGGACACCACCCTCCTTAATGCATTCATTATTACATTTTATTTTTAAGGAGCCACAAGTGGTTCACAGCGTAACTGAAAAACCAAAGAAGAGCACAGGTAACAATTAGCACCACAATTCTCAGTACACAATACAGCTTAGATGTAAATAAGCAAAGTAGTAGTCGGTGTACTACTAGGGGCGGGCAGTTATTGGAAGAGATGAACGGTTATGAGCAAGAGGAGATGAGGGAATAGACGGTTGCTGTGTAGGAGAGAGCTGTAATAGACATGAGTGAAGAGGGCTGAGAGAACAGGATGGAAGAGGGCCCTGGTCCAAGGAGCTTACAATCTAGGGGGAGGGCCCTGCTCCAACGAGCTTACAATTAGTATACCGACAGTGGCATCCTGGCTGCCACTGCCGGCAGCGAGGCAAGCGCAAAGAGTTCCCTTGCGGACTCGCTGCATTTGCCACGCTGTGGGCTCAGTGGCTCGCTGCTCTTGCCACTGGTTCTATTCCTACTCTATGGGTGTCATGGACACCCACAAGTGGGAATAGCCCTGTTGCGCTGGTTTTCCGGCTGCCAGAATTGCCATCTGGCATTGGTATCCTGAAGGCCGGGGTCCTGACAGCCAACAAATTAAATGTATACCCTCGAGACTAGGTTATGCAGCTGAAGGGTACGCTTTGATGAGCAGGGCGGGTTTCAGTGCCTGCTGTGCCTGCAGCCCTGAATGTGTTTTTTTTGGGGTGTGCAAAAAAAAAAAAAAAAATATATATATATATATATATATATACACACAGATGGAGCCATGCTAATCTGTGACTAGGTGTGCCTCGTTGGCAATGAATGGGACGAGCGTGTGTCATAGACGTGCATGCACCCATTAACCTTGAATGGGAGCATCTGTGTGTGCTCGATGGCGGGCCGAGGTGCATGCGCGCCTAAGGATGACGCTTGCCCCCGCCTGTGGTGTAGCCATGCTCGATGAGCTTAGCTACATCTATATTTTATATATATATATATATATATATATATATATAGTTTCAAAGAAAGAGGACGGCACTCACAGGATTTTGAATATGACGTTTGTAATCCACAAAAGTATCAAAGCATTATCGACGTTTCGGTGACGCAGCACCGTCTTCAGGATATATAACCATAAACAAATGTGACCAAGACAAGTACAGAGAGCCACTTACCACACTTATATAAGAACCAAATAACCAGAAAACACCCTCACCTGTGCAGGAGACCGGCCCGTCCGCCGGAGCGGCAAGCCGCACCACAATGACGTCACCCACTGGTGCGCCAGAGTGACGCGACTCCGCTACCCAGGCAACAGGACGCTACCTCCCCCGTTGCCGAGACACACCACGCATCGCGGCCCGGGGGAGACAGTCAATCCTGCCGACCACAGCAAGACAGGGGCGGGGTCCTAAAGAATGAAAACACAAGAAGAATACATGTAATAAGAATACATGTAGGGAGAGGTTAAAAACGCAATGTGCAGCACACTGCGTACATGATAGGCTGATGGGTGAACAGTAGAGCTTACAAGTATAGGACATATTTACTACATAAAACAGCAAAAAACAAAAACTAGTTAGCCACTAGTTAGCACAAACTGTTCCAACAGATCTTTTCATTCAGCCCACGGGGAGCCACAGTGTCCAAATGGACTATCCATCGGGCTTCCATGACCAATAATTGCTGATTCCTATCCCCCCCACGTTTCAATTCGGGGAGGTGATCAATGATCATGTATTTCAAACTGGCCAGACTGTGATTCCTGTTGGCAAAATGTTGAGCCACCGGTTATTCACTTTTGCCTGAATTCAAGGCCGCCCGGATAGCTGACCGATGTTGGTTGGCACGTTCCTTAAAAGGGCGAATGGTTTTGCCCACATAGTACAGGCCACAAGGGCATCTGATAATATAGACCACATGTGTTGTAGTACATGTAACCGCATGTTTAATGGGTATATACTTCCCACTGTGAGGATGTCTAAATGATGCCCCTGTGTCCATGTGATTGCACGTAGCACAATTGATACAGCGGTAGCAACCCGCCTTGCGGGTGGTTGTCCCCCTGGAGCCAAACCGTCTGAAGTTAGTAATGTCCGTACGGACTACCCAGTCCCTGATGTTTCTCCCTCGGCGATAACAAGCCATAAGTGTTTTAGACTGTACTCCACGTAACTCGCTGTCAGTGCTGATGATTGGCCATAACGCCTTTGTTGCCTGTCTAGTGATGGTGCTGCTGGTAGTGTAATTGGTTGTCCACATGATCTTATCAGCATGTTTATTCTTATTTCTGCGGGACTCCGAACTGAAGAGAGTCTCTCTAGGGATAGCTAGAACTTTATTTTTGTGCTGTAATAACTGTTCTGGGTAACCCCGACTCAGAAATTTTAATATCATGGCATCCAACTGTGTTTCCAACATCTTTCTGTCGTTGTTGATCCTGGCTACCCTCAACATTTGTGAATACGGTAACCCAGATTTCAATGCAGTGGAATGGTGACTTGAGAATCTCAATAAAGTGTTCCGATCGGTAGGTTTGGAATACACAGAGGAAGTGAGACGTCCATCCTGATTGATGAGCTTGACGTCTAGATATTCAATTTCTTTAAAGCTGATTTTATATGTGAACTTGATTGGACCAGGTAGGGTATTAATATAATCAATGGCGTTGCTGAATTCTTCTTCAGTACCTGACCAAAAAATGATTAGATCATCTATATACCGCAAAAACAGCTTAACATGCCGAGAAAACTCTACGTTACTGAAAAATAATTTCTTTTCCTGAATAAACATAAAAATGTTTGCATATGTAGGTGAGACGTTGGAACCCATTGAACAACCAGCTTGCTGAATGTAATACTGACCATCAAATAAAAAATAATTGCGGTGTAACACAAGTGAAAGCAAACCAAGTGTGAATGGTATGTTAGGTCCCTGGTATAAGGTGCTGAGTTGTAAAAACATATCCATAGCCTCCAGGCCTTCATCATGAGGGATAGATGTATATAAACTTTGTACATCTAACGTGCACATCAAGAGATCAAATGGTTTCTCTACAAATGGTTGAATGGCCTTAAGGAATGCCGAAGTATCCTTCAGATATGAACTCTCCTGTACGATGCAAGGCTGTAAAAGGGCATCGAGGTATTGTGAGATAGGTTGATACAAGGATCCCCGAGCTGACACAATCGGACGTCCCGGAGGGCGAATCGGATCTTTGTGGATCTTAGGAATTGAATACAGGACCGGAGTGATGGGATGCTTCTGGATCAGAGCTGTACAGACACGGTCAGAGATGGTACCTTCTTGTTTGGCTGTTAATAAAATAGTATCCAGTTCTTTCTTGAATTCTAAAGTGGGATCCCGAGGTAATTTTCGGTACACCTCAGTGTCCCCAAGTTGGCTCATCATTTCGGTACGGTAGTCAAAAGTATTCATGATGACAATGGCTCCGCCCTTATCCGCTGGGCGGATAACAATGTCCTCTGATTTTCCCAGACCTGTGAGTGCCTGTCTCTCTCCCCTAGTGAGATTGAATCTGGTTGTTTTATTTTCTGAATTGTATTTCTGTATGGAGTCATCAAGTAACCGCGTGAAGCACTTCAACGAGGAATTGTGTATCGGAGGATCAAACGTAGACTTGATCTTGCCCCTACAAAATTTTTCAATAGCAAACACTTCTCCCGGAGGTGCAGTGTTTGTTGCAAAATATTCACGTAGTCTAAGGTTTCTACCAAATCTGTGTAAGTCCCAACTCCAGTCAAAGGAAGAATGACTGTTAGTGGGAACGAACGTCAAGCCCTTGCTCAATACAGAAAGTTCATCAGGAGTGAGGACACGGTCTGACAAATTGAAGATTACTTGTTCTTCTTCCACGGCGGTCTGCCTACCCCTCTTTTTCTGGCCACCTCTCCTCGTGCGCTGTCGCTTGGATCCCCAATGCGTGTGCGTATGCCTAAAGGGACCGATTGTGATGGTCCCGCTTCTTCTCCCTCAGAGATGACAAAATCACTGTCACTCTGTGACGTGGTTGCTTCACCGGGTTGTTTCCACCTACGTTGTGGTTTGTAGTTGCGTGTGTATTGTTTCTGATTCCTAGACTGACCACCACTTGTCCAGTGGTACACACGGTTGTCCTCATAATCTTGTATCACCTTCAAACGTTTCATTTTTTTAAATGTAATCAAATCTTGTCGGTACTTGTTACATTGGGTTTGTAACCTGGTGAGCCAATCATTGGTAGTATCTGTTTGAAGTAAATGCAACTTTGAACTCTCAAATTCAGTGATTTTACTTTTAACATTCTTAAGTTCTTTGGACGCCTCCTCTACCACTAGTATCATTAGGTCAAAGGAACACTTATTAAGAATGGCCACCCACTTACGACAGAACTCAGGACTTTGTATGCCGATGGTGGGGGCGTTCCTGACTCGAAATCCCCGAGGGATATATTTATCCCGATAATAATCAGATAGTGTGAGGCCTCACACTATCTGATTATTATCGGGATAAATATATCTCGGCATGTTAAGCTGTTTTTGCGGTATATAGATGATCTAATCATTTTTTGGTCAGGTACTGAAGAAGAATTCAGCAACGCCATTGATTATATTAATACCCTACCTGGTCCAATCAAGTTCACATATAAAATCAGCTTTAAAGAAATTGAATATCTAGACGTCAAGCTCATCAATCAGTATGGACGTCTCACTTCCTCTGTGTATTCCAAACCTACCGATCGGAACACTTTATTGAGATTCTCAAGTCACCATCCCACTGCATTGAAATCTGGGTTACCGTATTCACAAATGTTGAGGGTAGCCAGGATCAACAACGACAGAAAGATGTTGGAAACACAGTTGGATGCCATGATATTAAAATTTCTGAGTCGGGGTTACCCAGAACAGTTGTTATTACAGCACAAAAATAAAGTTCTAGCTATCCCTAGAGAGACTCTCTTCAGTTCGGAGTCCCGCAGAAATAAGAATAAACATGCTGATAAGATCATGTGGACAACCAATTACACTACCAGCAGCACCATCACTAGACAGGCAACAAAGGCGTTATGGCCAATCATCAGCACTGACAGCGAGTTACGTGGAGTACAGTCTAAAACATCTATGGCTTGTTATCGCTGAGGGAGAAACATCAGGGACTGGGTAGTCCGTACGGACATTACTAACTTCAGACGGTTTGGCTCCATGGGGACAACCACCCGCAAGGCGGGTTGCTACCGCTGTATCAATTGTGCTACGTGCAATCACACGTGGGGGGGATAGGAATCAGCAATTATTGGTCATGGAAGCCCGATGGATAGTCCATTTGGACACTGTGGCTCCCCGTGGGCTGAATGAAAAGATCTGTTGGAACAGTTTGTGCTAACTAGTGGCTGACTAGTTTTTGTTTTTTGCTGTTTTATGTAGTAAATATGTCCTATACTTGTAAGCTCTACTGTTCACCCATCAGCCTATCATGTACGCAGTGTGCTGCACATTGCGTTTTTAACCTCTCCCTACATGTATTCTTATTACATGTATTCTTCTTGTGTTTTCATTCTTTAGGACCCCGCCCCTGTCTTGCTGTGGTCGGCAGGATTGGCTGTCTCCCCCGGGCCGCGATGCGTGGTGTGTTTCGGCAACGGGGGCGGTAGCGTCCTCTTACCTGGGTAGCGGAGTCATGTCACTCTGGCGCACCAGTGGGTGACGTCATTGTGGTGCGCCTTGCCGCTCCGGCGGACGGGCCGGTCTCCTGCACAGGTGAGGGTGTTTTCTGGTTATTTGGTTCTTATATAAGTGTGGTAAGTGGCTCTCTGTACTTGTCTTGGTCACATTTGTTTATGGTTATATATCCTGAAGACGGTGCTGCGTCACCGAAACGTCGATAATGCTTTGATACTTTTGTGGATTACAAACGTCATATTCAAAATCCAGTGAGTGCCGTCCTCTTTCTTTGAAACTACTATCACGTGGAGTCGTGTTTGGACTTGGTGCACCGAGGTATTTGTATTTTATTTTTTTGAGTGCCGATCTGCTGGAAGTTATATATATATATATATATATATATATATATATATATCAAACAAATACTCTCCTCCTGCTCTATTTTATAGGTATTAGATAGAGTGAGATAAGAAAGTTTCTTAAGAAAGGCAGCCTGTTTCCCTGAGTTCCTTGTTAGACTGAACTAGGTATAGAAATGTGGAAAAAAAGGGGAAATTGGCGCCCAGGGATTAGTATAACCAGTAGAATGTACAGAACCCTATGGGTTTCACAAATATTACTGATTTTAAAACAAAAGCATGAACTGTTCCTTCATAAAAGTTTATTAAAATTTACAAAAACAAAATGACATGTCCATCATGTTACATAGACATTATGATGTAATTTCTCTTATAATGATCCATCAATGAAGTTGTGGAGGAATGTAGACAATTTTAAACAATATCTTAAATCCTTCCTCATAGGATATTCAGAGATCACATCAAGTAAAAAACCCAACGCGTTTCGTCTAGTGAGTAGACTTCATCAGGGGTATGTCTAAAAATCATAAGACAACTAGTCAATATATTATACAGTATTACATAAAATAGAACAATAAAAACAATATAATACATGGAACAGTCCAATAACAAAAATGTGAGAGACATGTTGGAACAGAGCTAGAGATGATCAATAGACCATCAACATGATTGAAAACATTCCAAAAATTGTAGAAATAATGAAAGTCCATTTGTATCTTAGATGCTTGACATACCTTTTGATATTAACGTCAATCTAAAAGTACTCAGTCAGGGTGGTCGTTCAGAATTGTTCGAAGGGTGACTTCAAAACATCCCTATTAGGTACTGCTGAGGCTTCAAACCGGCCTAATTTTAGAACATAATTGGTTCTTAATTGTAATCTAATAAGTTACTAACTATTATAAAGTCCATATGTCTAAGGGAACACATACCTCGTGGATTCAGTATTCAGAATTCATATAATTCCTATATTTAGCCTTCAGAGGAATAGCGGAATCAGTAAATTCATGCCAAAAAGGACCTGGCGCAAGTTAATCAGTACTAATTAGGATATGCCAGATCTACTTAGGACTAAGAGATAAGAAGAGAGGAGGAGGGAGCTAACCTTAACAGTTTTAACAATTTTCATTAATGTCCCCAATTGGAGGGACACACGTGTGTCAGATATATAAATCACAATGTATCCGCCCAATTGGTTAGTATATACTGACATAATTTAAGTGAGGCATCATGATGTTAGTTCAAAACGATACTATTAGGCATATCACCAAGGACCCCAATCAGGGCCGAAACTAAACTTGTCAGCACCCGGGGCAAGGAAGCATTTTGGCGCCCCCCGCCCCCCCCCCCCCCCCCCCCCCCGCATTACACAAAAAATCATCATGTTATCAAATATTTAGAAAGGGGATACCATTGAACAAAATTGCGCCTCATGTGCCCCAAATGTCCTAAGCATCTGTCACATAGCCCCTGTGTGTCCTCACACATTGCACCACATTACTGCACTACATGATTACACTAAGTGCCCTTTATATTGCACTACACTACGTACATGCCCCTATATGCTGCACTACATTACTACACTATCTCGCAAACACTGCACTACATTACATGCTCCTAACACTACGTACATGCCCCTATATGCTGCACTACATTACTACACTATCCCCTATACACTGCACTACATTACATGCTCCTATACACTACACTACGTACATGCCCCTATATGCTGCACTACATTACTACACTATCCCCTATATGCTGCACTACACTACTACACCATCCCCTATATGCTGCACTACATTACATGCTCCTATACACTGTACTACATACCCTATATGCTGTACTATATATTACTTCATTACACTACACTACACTACATCTACATTACCAACAATAACACTGCAGGCAGGTATCCCCATTTTACACAGTACGCAGGCAGATGCCCCCATATTACACAGTACGCAGGCAGATGCCCCCATATTACACAGTACGCAGGCAGGTGCCCCCATATTACACAGTACGCAGGCAGGTGCCCCCATATTACACAGTACGCAGGCAGATGCCCCCATATTACACAGTACGCAGGCAGGTGCCCCCATAATACACAGTACGCAGGCAGGTGCCCCCATAATACACAGTGCGGCAGGCAGGTATCCCCATAGGCAGGTGTCCCCATTTTACACAGTGCGGCAGCGGCAGGCAGGTTTCAAGTTGGGGGGAAGGAGGGGGGGGAGAGAGAGAGAGAGAATACTTACGTCTTCCCGCTCTTCGGTCCCGCCGCCTCACGTCCCTCGCGCCGGCCGCCACCTCCTTCATGCTTATCGCCTCTCCCCGAGCGCTCCTGCTCGGGGGGCGGGGCTTCGCGGAATGACGCGTTTGCGTCGTGACGTCACGACGCAACGCGTCATTCCGCAAAACTCCGCCCCCGAGCAGGAGCGCTCGGAAGAGGCGATAAGGAGTAGAAACGGCACTGCCGCCGGGTCACTCTCAGCGCCCCTCTAAATCCTGCGCCTTGGTCACATGCCCCCCCCCTAGTTTCGACCCTGCCCCAATGGTAAAGGGCTACTACGTACATCAGATTTCACAATCATATAAATATAAATATATACTGGGGTTTGTTTTTATTTTTTTTATATAAGACTTATCAAGTACCATAACATACCTCATGGATCAACTATGGGCGTGAAGAGTGGATACGGATATGTTGTCCTTACAATTTCACACAGGTAAAGACCTAAAGGGTCAAGTAAATAATGGTAATAGATGACTATAAGTAATATAATAATGTTATACCAATGTGCAAAAGGACTAATTAGATCCCATACCTATGTGCATATATAATACATCGAAGACCTATGGGATTAGACATTGCTCACAGCATAACAGGTATGTAATAAGACATCCACCTGAATGGTGTTGTTTGTCATCATATAGAGAACACACTACAGTTTGTAGATCATAACAGAGTATCAAACCAAGATATCTATATATGTATTTATATGTATTTTTAAACATAATGTTTACCAATATATAGGTTAATTCAAAAGTTAAGCATCTTTTGAGCCTATTGGTGAAAGTATACATACAAAATCATAAGTTAAATGGAGCCTTTTTCTAAAACACATGAAAGATCCTTACTTTCCCAAGAACAGCCAGTTGTGATCCAGTATCCATGCAATGCAGCATGGGAGCTGGATTTGAATTTATATAGGGGAAGTGTAATGACATCACTTCCCTAATTGGACTAATAGATACTAAATTAACCTGTGCTTATCTAATATAAAGATATACTTTTATTGTTAGTGCAGTTGATTCTGTGTGTAAACATAAAATTTCTGATATGTTTACAACATTCCAAATTATGTGAAAAGTGCTATATAAACCTTAATTGGTCCAATTGTCCCTAATATAACAATAAAGATAGTCAAGTGTGCACCTGAGCTACACCGAGTGACAGTGTACCTAACCAATGGGGATAGTGGGCGGCGGGACATACATCGAGCTGGATGTTTAAATAAATGAACAGTGGAGGTGGTGTAGATTAAGTAGTCTCACCTTCCACCTCTACACGCCATATGTGGCGCCCCTCCCAGACATACACTTTCGGCGCTACGATCCGAGCACCGCAAAGCGCCGGGAGAGCCGTCCCCGTCAGTCCGTGTCACGTGGGCCAACCACGTGATGCGGAACTAGAGCTGCTTGCGTTCCAGCGCTATGACGACCAGCGCTACGCAAAGCCGACTGTGTGTTCCCTTATTTGCTCCTGCCGCGAGGTGCTGGTGTCCCGGTGGGGAAGCAAAGATATCAATAGTTAGTGAACAGAAGTGTTAGTTTAACAATATAGGGTGAACAATACCTTATTTAAAGGTTTAACCCTATATATTAGTTAGAATACTATGTGTACTATAACAAGCTATCTTAAAAGTGTATAAAAATAAAAATAATTATAATTATAATTGTAAAGATAAGGCCATGGATTTAGTTTGTGTTTACAGTTCTGGTGTTGATCCAGGCTGTTGTGTTGTTTTATACAGTGCTTCCTTAATCTAATATTCTAATAACTATCACATTTTAAATTAATGCTGACAGTAACTTGTGGCTCAATCTAATTCATATTATAAAGAGAAAGGCTCCATTTGTACAGAATGAGTACAGTATATGTGGTTATTTTTTTGCAATGTGGACATATACAATTTTGCTTTGCCCCCTAACATGATGTTATTCCTAACTATTGTCATTATACAAAAACTCAGCATTCTAAACACTGTGTTAACTAATTAGTAACATATTGACCCAGTCACACTACGTTGCTACATACAATAGGTGGGGGGGAGGGGGGGGGGGGAAGGGGAGAGACAGAGCCGGTATAATGAGAAAAAGGGGAGAAGACAAGGTTTGTCCTAGGAGGGACAAGACGTGATATTGTTCTCTTTAGAGAAGCCTTCACTTAAAGGAAACATGCCATATCAATGTTCTCATTGAGTCCATTAGGGATAAGGGTGTTCAAGGTGTATATCCAGTAGGATTCTCTCTGGGCTAAATAAAGATCCCTATCACCTCCTCTTTTGTTCTCCGTGATATGATCAAGGACTGTGAACGTCAGACCCTGGATTTCAGAATTATGACATTCCTGAAAGTGTCGAGGGAGACTATGATTCTGAACTTTATTCCTGATGTTACGTAAGTGCTCCTGAATCCTTGTTTTCAGACATCTCTTAGTTTTACCGATATAGGAAAGCTTGCAGGGACAGTCGATTTTGTAGATGACATAATTAGTGTTACATGTTACTACAGTTCTCAATTTATGTAGTCGACCTCTTTCATCTTTCCAGCCAGAGCTTTTTTTGTCAACGTGACGACAGCAGATGCATTTATTGCAAAGGAATAGACCTGTTCTTAACATTAAAGGGTGCTTAATAGAGCTACCTATTTGAGGTTGGCAGGATTGTAACTGGCTTGGGGCCAGAATATTTTTAAGGTTTCTGGACTTTCTAAATACTACATTAGGTCTATCAGGCAAGTGTGGACCCAAAATGGGATCTCTGAGCAGAAGATGCCAGTGTTGGTTCAAAATACGTCTAATTTTCGTGTTCTCTTGATTAAATTGGGTAATGAATGGTCTCTCAATCTTTTGATTCTCCTTTCTTATACCTTCTATAGCAAAGAATCTCTTTCTATCGATCTTTGATGCTCGGATTTGATCGTTTCGAAGCAATGTCTTATCATATCCCCTATCAACAAATTGTTGTACCAAGGCTGACGATTGTTCCCAATAGCTGGACAAATCACTGCAATTCTTTCTCATCCTCATAAATTGTGAGTAAGGTACTGTCGTCTTCCATCTGTTAAGGTGGCAACTGTTGTGCGGAATGAAGCTATTAGCATCGGTATCTTTAAAGAAGGTTCTGGTGTTTAGAGTGCCATCATCTTCTATGCTGAGAAGGATATCCAAATAGTCGATGGTACACGGATGATGTTTGTATGTAAACCTGAGATTGTAGGGATTGTTCTGAATAGATGAAATAAAGCAAGTCAATGTCTCTAGGTCTCCATCCCAGATCAAAATCAGGTCATCTATATATCTTTTATAGAATTTAATGTTAGGGTATTTAAACCCATCATTAGTATAGATATTCTCATGCTCCCACCGGTCCATATAGATATTGGCATACGATGGGGCAAACTTTGTCCCCATCGCTGTGCCTTGTTGCTGTAAGTAGAACTGTCCCTCGAACTCAAAATAATTCCGGTTCAACACGAACCATATGCTTTCCAGTATGAAATCTCTCTCATCTTTGGAGACCAAATTATCGGCTAGCAGGATTCTCTCCACTGCTTCTAATCCTTTGTTATGAGGGATGGAGGTATAGAGGGCCTGAACATCGATGGTGACCCAACAGTAGGAGGAAAGCCACTGAACCTCATTGAGGCTCATTAGAAGGCCAGTTGAATCTTTCAAATATGACAGCTGCTTCTTCACATATGGCTGTAATTTAATATCCAGGAAATGTGACAGGTTGGCTGTTAAGGAATCCACACCTGCCACTATTGGTCTACCGGGAGGTGGAATTATACCCTTGTGGACCTTGGGTAGGTGATAGAATATAGGTATTTTAGGTTTCTTATTAAACATATATTCAAATTCTTCTTTGAGGATCACCTCTTTGTTTTTAGCCCCATGTAGTAGATTATGGAGTTCTTCTACGAATTTTTCTGATGGATCTTCTTTAAGCAATTCATAGGTGGAAGTGTCATTAATTTGTTTAAGGGCTTCACTAACATAAGCAGACCTCTCTTGTATGACGACAGCACCTCCTTTGTCTGCCATTTTGATCACCATTTCGTCATCATTTTTAAGCTGTTTAATAGCTAATCTCCTGGGGTGTGAGGTTGTCACAAAATTTATCATTTTGGAGCTTCAATTTCCTAAAACCCTCTTTAACGGAGTAGAAGAAGAAATCTATATGGTGACCCCTGGACTCCACCGGATAATATCTCGAGGGGGGGGCAACTAAGGGTTTCTTTCGAGGCTCATAGTTCAAATTCTGTACAGGATTTTTTAAGAAATGCCTCTTAAGAGTTACACTACGTACATATTTATTGAGGTCAACAAATAGGCCGAATTTATTTACATGTTGGTTTGGGGCAAACTTGAGACCTTTATTCAATATGGATGTCTGTGGGTGGGATAATTCCTTTTTAGTAAGATTGATGATGCCTGGTTTGGAGGTTCTTGTAGGATGTTGATGGTCCTTCTTTTTTTGTTGGGCGATTTTTCTTCCGCCCCTTGTGCCTCTTCTCCTGGGTTCAAATGCCTCTTTATTCCTTGTGGGGAATCTAAGCGAGTATAGAGTTGTTCTCTCTCTTGTCGGTATGGTAAACCGACATTTCTCCTCCTTCCTAAAAAAGGCCCTCTCTTAGGGGAACCTGACCTTAGAGGTTCATAACGATTGTAGTGTGAGTATTTTTCTCTTAGTTCAACTGGGGACTGTTGGAATTGGTAAGAAAGCTTTCTCCCAAATCTTCGCCCAGGTGACCAGTTGGAGCTCCTTCTACTCCTCCTATAATTGTTTTCTCGTTTAGGACGTTGTCTAGGGATGTAATTACCTCTTTGATGGCATACTTCCTCATCATAGTCATCAGGTTCTCTTCTCCTTCCCCCCTGTACATAGTGTTCCCTAAAATCTTGTTTAGCGGAACCACTATTATCCCAATCATGTACTTTTCCATTGGTATAATCAGATTTATCCCTGGCAAATTTCTTTTGTTTACGCAAGATGATCTCGTTCTCTAAAGAGTCCAATTTGTGTTGGAGATCTGCCACATCCCTCTTGAACTCCTCATCATCATTAAATTTGATAAGAACTGATTCCAGTTTATTTAGTTCGACTTCTAGTCCTTCTCGTTCTTTCTTTCTCTCAGCCACAATCAGGTCTACTAGCTTAGCAGCGCTCTCATCAAGAATTCTATTCCACTTGATGTTAAAGTCCTCGTTTATTAATCCCAATACAGGTGTCTTATTCAGCCTAAGGCCTCTCGGGATCCGGCCTACCTCAAGGTATTTCTCAAGGGTAATTAGGTCATACCAACTTTTTAATTCTCTGGTAGCTAATTTTACCATTCTGTTGAGTAAATGATAATATTCATCATTGTCCTCCTCTGTTTGTTCCATGTCTGGCACATCTTCTAAAAAGATTGTCTTACATTTTAGGTTCCTACTTTTGCGATCATTGAATAGAGGCATTATGCCGAGCTGCAATGGAGAGTGACTAACAAGAACAAATACACCTAACAAATACTCTCCTCCTGCGCTATTTTATAGGTATTAGATAGAGTGAGATAAGAAAGTTTCTTAAGAAAGGCAGCCTGTTTCCCTGAGTTCCTTGTTAGACTGAACTAGGTATAGAAATGTGGGGAAAAAGGGGAAATTGGCGCCCAGGGATTAGTATAACCAGTAGAATGTACAGAACCCTATGGGTTTCACAAATATTACTGATTTTAAAACAAAAGCATGAACTGTTCCTTCATAAAAGTTTATTAAAATTTACAAAAACAAAATGACATGTCCATCATGTTACATAGACATTATGATGTAATTTCTCTTATAATGATCCATCAATGAAGTTGTGGAGGAATGTAGACAATTTTAAACAATATCTTAAATCCTTCTTCATAGGATATTCAGAGATCACATCAAGTTAAAAATCCAACGCGTTTCGTCTAGTGACTAGACTTCATCAGGGGTATGTCTAAAAATCATAAGACAACTAGTCAATATATTATACAGTATTACATAAAATAGAACAATAAAAACAATATAATACATGGAACAGTCCAATAACAAAAATGTGCGAGACATGTTGGAACAGAGCTAGAGATGATCAATAGACCATCAACATGATTGAAAACATTCCAAAAATTGTAGAAATAATGAAAGTCCATTTGTATCTTAGATGCTTGACATACCTTTTGATATTAAAGTCAATCTAAAAGTACTCAGTCAGGGTGGTCGATCAGAATTGTTCGAAGGGTGACTTCAAAACATCCCTATTAGGTACTGCTGAGGCTTCAAACCGGCCTAATTTTAGAACATAATTGGTTCTTAATTGTAATCTAATAAGTTACTAACTATTATAAAGTCCATATGTCTAAGGGAACACATACCTCGTGGATTCAGTATTCAGAATTCATATAATTCCTATATTTAGCCTTCAGAGGAATAGCGGAATCAGCAAATTCATGCCAAAAAGGACCTGGCAAGTTAATCAGTACTAATTAGGATATGCCAGATCTACTTAGGACTAAGAGATAAGAAGAGAGGAGGAGGGAGCTAACCTTAACAGTTTTAACAATTTTCATTAATGTCCCCAATTGGAGGGACACACGTGTGTCAGATATATAAATCACAATGTATCCGCCCAATTGGTTAGTATATACTGACATAATTTAAGTGAGGCATCATGATGTTAGTTCAAAACTATACTATTAGGCATATCACCAAGGACCAAGAAATATTTATATTTATATGATTGTGAAATCTGATGTACGTAGTAGCCCTTTACCATTGGGGTCCTTGGTGATATGCCAAATAGTATCGTTTTGAACTAACATGGAGGAGGTGGGAGCCGGAGGGCTAACAGGTGGAGGAGGTGGGAGCCGGAGGGCTTGGTGGGCCCTTGTCCGCCTTAAGGTCTGTCACTGTGGAAAAATAAGAAAAACCATTGGTCCCTGTACAGTAGTTACTGTATCAAACACATTGCCCACAGCATTAACACTGTCCCCAGAAGTAATCAAACAGAAGCATTCACCCCCACAGGAATAAAGCACATTGGCCCCCCCACAGTAAGCAAACACATTGTTCCCTGTACTAAGCAAAATCAGCAGGCCCAGCAGTATCTTGGGGTTCACTACGGCTGGCCGGCGGTCGGGCTCCCGGCGACCAGCATACCGGCGCCTGGAGCCCGACCGCCGGCTTACCGACAGTGTGGCGAGCGCAAATGAGCCCCTTGCGGGCTCGCTACGCTCGCCACGCTACGCTCGCCACGCTACGGGCACGGTGGGGCGCTACGCGCGCCACACTATTTTATTCTCCCTCTATGGGGGTCGTGGACCCCCACGAGGGAAAATAAGTGTCGGTATGCCGGCTGTCGGGCTCCCGGCGTCTGTATAGTGAGCGCCGGGAGCCCGACCGCCGGCATACAGAAGACCACCCGTATCTTGGGGTAGTAAAGCATAACACAGTATACAGTACTTACCATACCCCCCTACCTTTAATGTTTTACTTTAAATGAAAAAAAAAGACACAATAAAGAGAGTACAGGACTTACTGGTTGCTGGGCTTGTGCCTGGTATGGCTGTAAAGCCATGTCGCCGGGCTCGGTCTTGTTGTATCCTCCGACTGCACATACAGTACTGAATACTGTAACAGTAATTTCATATTATCAAACTGTAAATATACTGTATTTTCACACCCCCTCTATGCATACAATTTGAAGCCTTACACATAACAGCCACAGTAGTGTTCCTTACAAACAATGCCTACAGTAGTGCAGTGCCAGATAGACATGATATGCCCCCCAGCAGTGCCAGCTACACATTATGCCAGATACAGTATGCCCCCACGGTGTTTATGCTAAGAAATGACACGTACTGCATCAGTACACACTGTAAAGACAAAATCCATATACAGTACTGTAGTGTAAATTGGGCCTTACAAACAATGCCTACAGTAGTGCAGTGCCAGATAGACATGATATGCCCCCCAGCAGTGCCAGCTACACGTGGTATGCCCCCACAGTGCCAGATACAGTATGCCCCCACGGCATGCTTGCCTACCTGACCCACTCCATGAGGGAGAAAATGCTCTGTTCCTGGACTTTCCTGGTAATGTATGATTGCCATCACCTGTGGTGAGCTAGTTAATTGACAAGCCAGGTGTTTCACCACAGGTGATGGCAATCATACATTACCAGGAAAGTCCAGGAACAGAGCATGTTCTCCCTCATGGAGAGGGTCAGGTAGGCAAGTATGCCCCATGGTGTTTATGCTAAGAAATGAAACCCATCAGTACACACTGTAAAGACAAACTCCATATACAGTACTGTAGTGTGAATTGGGCCTTACAAACAATGCCTACAGTAGTGCAGTGCCAGATAGACATGATATGCCCCCCAGCAGTGCCAGCCAGGGGCGTCAGAACGTTTTTTGGTTGGGGGGGCAGAATAAAATCTCAGTTTGGCGCCCCTACCTCCTGGCCACCTTAGACAGGTCTCTATGAAGCAGCTGGGAATGGCTGCTTGCACAAATTATACCTGGTAGATCCCCTTATACACATTATGCCAGGTAGAGCCCATTACACACATTATGCCAGGTAGAGCCCAATACACACATTACGCCTGGTAGAGCCGCTTGTACACATCACACCCGGTAGAGCCGCTTGTACACATTACGCCTGCTAGAGCCCCTATACACATTACGCCTGGTAGAGCCCCTATACACATTATGCCAGGTAGAGCCCATTATACATATTATGCCGGATATAGCTCCTTGTACACATTACGCCTAGTAGATCCCATTACACATATTATGCCTGGTAGAGCAGCGTTTACACATTACGCCTGGTAGAGCAGCGTTTACACATTACGCCTGGTAGAGCAGCGTTTACACATTACGCCTGGTAGAGCAGCGTTTACATATTACGCCTGGTAGAGCCGCTTGTACACATTGGGGGTCATTCCGAGTTGATCGTAGCTGTGCTAAGTTTAGCACAGCTACGATCGTTAACTCAGACATGTGGGGGGATGCCCAGCACAGGGCTAGTCTGCCCCGCATGTCAGTGCCGCCCCCCCCCCCCCCCCCCCCCCCCCCGCGCACAAATACAAAAGCATCGCACAGAGGCGATGCCTTTGTATTTGTGGAGTAACTCCCGGCCAGCGCAGCTCCAGCGGCTGGCCGGGAGTTGCTCATCACTCCAGTTGGCTGCAGCGGCCGCCGCGGCCCGCACCCCCAACGGTCCGGCCACACCTTCGTTGGCCGGACCACTCCCCCTAAATGGTGGCTTAACGCCGCCATTCAGCCCCCTCCCGCCTAGCGACCGCCTCTGTTTCTGCGGCACCGGCGCATGTGCAGTTCTGACCCGATCGCTGCGCTGTGACAAACTGCAGCGAGCGATCGGGTCGGAATGACCCCTATTATGCCTGGTAGAGCCGCTTGTACACATTACGCCTGGTAGAGCCCATTATACATATTACTTCGGATATAGCCCATTATACACATTACATGGAGGAGAAGGACAGAGGTACAGTTGGCATAGGGAGCAGAGGTAAAGAGGGGGGAAAAGGGGGGAGTATCAGACACAGACAGAGGGGACAGAGGCATGGATGGAGAACATGCCATAGATATACAGACTGTACAGTATATAGGAAAGTGAGCAGAGGCACTAATGGGAAAGAGGACTGAGGCATAGAAAGGGGAGGGGTAAAGGCACAGTTGGAGGGGTGGGGAAAGCTGCGCACTTGGGGACACAGGGGAAAGAGGCGCACATGGGGACATGGGAAAGAGGCACAGATGGGGACATAAGGGGAAGAGGCAGACATGTAGACATAGGGGAAAGAGGCACACATGGGGACATAGAGGAAAGAGGCACAGATGGGGATATAGGGGAAAGAGGCACAGATGGAGATATAGGGAAAGAGGTACATAGGGGAAAGAGGTAGACATGTGGACATAGGGGAATGAATCACACCTGGGAATCTTGTGAAAGCCTCTATCCAGTCCAGCCAGGGGATGCAGGGGGAGGAGGAGAACGGAGGAGCAGCAGGAGACCTGGGGGCGGGGCTACATGCAAATGAGTGAGTAGAGGAAGTTGAGCTTGTCGGGAGATCTAAACATTCCCCTGCGAGGCTGCTACTCCAGAGTGAGGGGGGCATACAACCCCCATGCCGGTAACTACAGTCTGCATATAACGATATAGTGCTGGCAGAGGGGGGCCGCTGGCATTTATAATCCCAACTCCGAGCTGCTCCTTCTTACCCAGACGCATGTCTGCAGCCGAGAACATCAGGGGCCCCTGTAGACCCTGTGCTTCTTGTAAACCCCCCTCTCTATTGCTTAGTCTAAAGTCCCACTCTCAGCTGTACAGCGCTGTCTGCGAGGGGAGACCCAGCCGGGGGATCGCGGTGAAGTGCTCCCTCCTCCACTGCTGTAGCTTGCCACATCCTGTCAGTAGTGTGACAGGCGCAGCAAGCAGCGGAACGGTGAGAGCGGCTTTCCAGGCAGGCGCCGCCCTGCATCGCGGGCCATGCTGAGTGGCTAGCACCAGCTCTGCTGCTGGGTAACGTGCTGCTGTATTAGCAGCGCTGCCGGACACACTGCTGCTAATACAGCAGCACGGGCAGTGCTGAACTAGCGGCTGCACAGGCGTCCGGGTGGATGGTGCCTCTCTCAAGTTTTGGGGGGAGCGAGCTGCCCCCTTGCCCCCCCCCCTATTCCGACGCCCCTGATGCTAGCTACACGTGGTATGCCCCCACAGTGCCAGATACAGTATGCCCCCACGGCATGCTTGCCTACCTGATCCTCTCCATGAAGGAGAAAATGCTCTGTTCCTGGACTTTCCTGGTAATGTATGATTGCCATCACCTGTGGTGAGCTAGTTAATTGACAAGCAAGGTGTTTCACCACAGGTGATGGCAATCATACATTACCAGGAAAGTCCAGGAACAGAGCATGTTCTCCCTCATGGAGAGGGTCAGGTAGGCAAGTATGCCCCACGGTGTTTATGCTAAGAAATGAAACCCATCAGTACACACTGTAAAGACAAAATCCATATACAGTACTGTAGTGTGAATTGGGCCTTACAAACAATGCCTACAGTAGTGCAGTGCCAGATAGACATGATATGCCCCCCAGCAGTGCCAGCTACACGTGGTATGCCCCCACAGTGCCAGATACAGTATGCCCCCACGGCATGCTTGCCTACCTGACCCTCTCCATGAGGGAGAAAATGCTCTGTTCCTGGACTTTCCTGGTAATGTATGATTGCCATCACCTGTGGTGAGCTAGTTAATTGACAAGCAAGGTGTTTCACCACAGGTGATGGCAATCATACATTACCAGGAAAGTCCAGGAACAGAGCATGTTCTCCCTCATGGAGAGGGTCAGGTAGGCAAGTATGCCCCACGGTGTTTATGCTAAGAAATGAAACCCATCAGTACACACTGTAAAGACAAAACCCATATACAGTACTATAGTGTGAATTGGGCCTATTAGTTATGCTTTATGGCAGACCATGTGTACAGGTGGTGGCTAGTGATCATCATGCTACCATGATGATGGGCCTATTTTGATGTGTAGGCCTGGAGCTTTAGCTCCCTCCACCCCATTGTTAATCTGGCCCTGTGTACTGTACTAAACAATAATAAAGCGCAGTACTGGACTGTACTTACTATTTATTAGAGACAGCCGCAGCAACTCCAGCTTCCTCAGCTGTCTGGAAACCAAGTCACTCCACCTCCGCTGGAGTGACCGTATAGAGCGTGACCTCTCATATTTGAATAAAATTTCACGGCGGGCTTGGTTATATGCCTGCCGCTTCTCCCGATTATTGGCCAAGGGCCGGTCCCGCCACCTCAATAGAATGAGGAGCTCCCCGCGCAGGTATGGGCTTCCGTGGGTCGCCATTTTTCCTACTGAAGTCCCTAGCATGACGCTGGGTGCACCTGACAGATAGGAGGATAAATAAGTAAATAAATAAGTTGTGTGCTCCAACCGGGGATTGAACCCAGGGAACACACAATGCACGTTCCTTACTCTAACCACTAGGCCACCAATATCTCTGGTATCAGCAAGCACCTTTTTAAAATATAATATACTGAATAGGGAAACATGGACCCAGTGGCCCTCCAGGTGTATACTGTATGTGATGTGTTATATCTGACTGCTTTCAAAAAAAATAAAAATAAAAGCTAGTCCGATATAGTATTGCTGCTTACGCTAATGTGATCCTGCAATTTGTACACACTGTAACGACAATATCTATAGCTAGCGTGATCGAGCGGCAGTGTGCCTGGAGACCATCTGGTAGTCATACTGTGCATTCATGAGATACTGTAGGTACCCAGTTGCACTTTGCATTCAATATTTTTACCCATTTGAAACAAATAGACCAGAAAGGATGTCTGAAATAGAAATGCTGTTTATGCTAATGTGATCCTGCAATTTGTACACACTGTAACGACAATATCTATAGCTAGCGTGATTGGGCGGCAGTGTGGCTGAAGACCATCTGGTAGTCATACTGTGCATTCATAAGATACTGTAGGTACCCAGTTGCACTTTGCATTCAATATTTCTGCCCATTTGAAACAACAGAGACACAAAGCTAGTCCGAAATAGGATTGCTGCTTATGCTAATGTTATCCATCATTTCGTACCCAACGTAACGACTAGATGAATAGCGTGAACAGGGCTGCAGCGTGGCCTTGTATTTAGTAGAAGCGGACTTTTTTTATATAACGAGAAGTAGAAACTTAAAACACAACTTTATTGTATTAAAAAAGATTTTTTTTTTAAATAAAATAATAAATGGGTGCCAAACTGTGTATCGAACCCGGGTCTTCAAGCATTGCAGGCGGCCTCTGTTCTAGTTAGGCCACAGCCGACCATGGGAGAGGTGAGCCCTCCGGGTTTATATGTCATGTGTTGTATCTTGGTGCTTTAAAAAAAAAAAAGTTAGTTGCTTACGCTAATGTGATCCTGCAATTTGTACACACAGTAACGACAATATCTATAGCTAGCGTGATCGGGCGGCAGTGTGGCTGAAGACCATCTGGTAGTCATACTGTGCATTCATGAGATACTGTAGGTACCCAGTTGCACTTTGCATTAAATATTTCTGCCCATTTAAAACAACAGAGACACAAAGCTAGTCCGAAATAAATGTCAGCCAATCAGCAGGCAGCGCTATGAAGGGTCCGTTGGCTATTTGAGGCATGCGCTGTAGAGTTTAGGAAAAGCGACATCTGGTGGACAGAAAGTAGAATGAATGTTACAATTATAACTAGTGATAAGCGGGTTCGGTTCCTCGGAAACCGAACCCCCCCGAACTTCACCCATTTTACACGGGTCCGAGGCATACTCGGATTCTCCCATATGGCTCGGTTAATCCGAGCGCGCCCGAACGTCATCATCCCGCTGTCGGATTCTCGCGAGATTCGGATTCTATATAAGCAGCCGAGCATCGCCGCCATTTTCACTCGTGCATTGGAAATGTTAGGGAGAGGACGTGGCTGGCGTCCTCTCCGTTTATTAATGTTGATGCAAATATTTGTGCTTATTGCTTCATTGTGGGGACTGGGGAGCAGCTGTATTATATAGGAGGAGTACAGTGTAGAGTTTTGCTGACAGTGACCACCAGTATACGTTGTCTGCCTGAAAAACACTCCATATCTGTGCTCAGTGTGCTGCATATATCTGTGCTCACACTGCTTTATTGTGGCGACTGGGGACCACCAGTATATTATATAGGAGGAGTACAGTGCTGAGTTTTGCTGACAGTGACCACCAGTATACGTTGTCTGCCTGAAAAACACTCCATATCTGTGCTCAGTGTGCTGCATATATCTGTGCTCACACTGCTTTATTGTGGGGACTGGGGACCAGCAGAATTATATAGGAGGAGTACAGTGCAGAGTTTTGCTGACAGTGACCACCAGTATACGTTGTCTGCCTGAAAAACACTCCATATCTGTGCTTAGTGTGCTGCATATATCTGTGCTCACACTGCTTTATTGTGGGGACCACCAGTATATTATATAGGAGGAGTACAGTGCAGAGTTTTGCTGACAGTGACCACCAGTATACGTTGTCTGCCTGAAAAACACTCCATATCTGTGCTCAGTGTGCTGCATATATCTGTGCTCACACTGCTTTATTGTGGGGACTGGGGACCAGCAGTATTATATAGGAGGAGTACAGTGCATAGTTTTGCTGACAGTGACCACCAGTATACGTTGTCTGCCTGAAAAACACTCCATATCTGTGCTCCATGTGCTGCATATATCTGTGCTCACACTGCTTTATTGTGGGGACTGGGGACCACCAGTATATTATATAGGAGGAGTACAGTGCAGAGTTTTGCTGACCAGTGACCACCAGTATACGTTGTCTGCCTGAAAAACACTCCATATCTGTGCTCAGTGTGCTGCATATATCTGTGCTCACACTGCTTTATTGTGGGGACTGGGGACCAGCAGTATTATATAGGAGGAGTACAGTGAAGAGTTTTGCTGATAGTGACCACCAGTATATATAGCAGTATGGTACGGAAGGCCACTGCTCTACCTACCTCTGTGTCGTCAAGTATACTATCCATCTAGATTCTATACCTGTGGTGCATTTTAGTTTTGCAGTTTGCTGACAGTGACCACCAGTATATATAGCAGTACGGTACGGAAGGCCACTGCTCTACCTACCTCTGTGTCGTCAAGTATACTATCCATCTAGATTCTATACCTGTAGTGCATTTTAGTTTTGCAGTTTGCTGACAGTGACCACCAGTATATATAGCAGTACGGTACGGAAGACCACTGCTCTACCTACCTCTGTGTCGTCAAGTATACTATCCATCCATACCTGTGGTGCATTTCAGTTGTGCGCAGTATATATAGTAGTAGGCCATTGCTATTGATACTGGCATATAATTCCACACATTAAAAAATGGAGAACAAAAATGTGGAGGTTAAAATAGGGAAAGATCAAGATCCACTTCCACCTCGTGCTGAAGCTGCTGCCACTAGTCATGACCGAGACGATGAAATGCCATCAACGTCGTCTGCCAAGGCCGATGCCCAATGTCATAGTAGAGAGCATGTAAAATCCAAAAACAAAAGTTCAGTAAAATGACCCAAAAATCAAAATTGAAAGCGTCTGATGAGAAGCGTAAACTTGCCAATATGCCATTTACGACACGGAGCGGCAAGGAACGGCTGAGGCCCTGGCCTATGTTCATGGCTAGTGGTTCAGATTCACATGAGGATGGAAGCACTCATCCTTTCGCTAGAAAACTGCAGTGCCACTCCTGGATGGGCCAGGTGTTTGAGTCGGCCACTTGTGTCGCTTAGCTTAGTCACACAGCGACCTTGGTGCGCCTCTTTTTTTCTTTGCATCATGTGCTGTTTGGGGACAATTTTTTTGAAGTGCCATCCTGCCTGACACTGCAGTGCCACTCCAAGATGGGCCAGGTGTTTGTGTCGGCCACTTGTGTCGCTTAGCTTAGTCACACAGCGACCTTGGTGCACCTCTTTTTTTCTTTGCATTATGTGCTGTTTGGGGACTATTTTTTTGAAGTGCCATCCTGTCTGACACTGCAGTGCCACTCCTAGATGGGCCAGGTGTTTGTGTCGGCCACTTGTGTCGCTTAGCTTAGTCACACAGCGACCTTGGTGCGCATCTTTTTTTCTTTGCATCATGTGCTGTTTGGGGACAATTTTTTTGAAGTGCCATCCTGTCTGACACTGCAGTGCCACTCCTAGATGGGCCAGGTGTTTGTGTCGGCCACTTGTGTCGCTTAGCTTAGTCACACAGCGACCTTGGTGCGCCTCTTTTTTTCTTTGCATCATGTGCTGTTTGGGGACAATTTTTTTGAAGTGCCATCCTGTCTGACACTGCAGTGCCACTCCTAGATGGGCCAGGTGTTTGTGTCGGCCACTTGTGTCGCTTAGCTTAGTCACACAGCGACCTTGGTGCGCCTCTTTTTTTCTTTGCATCATGTGCTGTTTGGGGACAATTTTTTTTAAGTGCCATCCTGCCTGACACTGCAGTGCCACTCCTAGATGGGCCAGGTGTTTGTGTCGGCCACTTGTGTCGCTTAGCTTAGCCATCCAGCGACCTCGGTGCAAATTTTAGGACTAAAAATTATATTGTGAGGTGTGAGGTGTTCAGAATAGACTGAAAATGAGTGGAAATTATGGTTATTGAGGTTAATAATACTATGGGATCAAAATGACCCCCAAATTCTATGATTTAAGCTGTTTTTGAGGGTTTTTTGTAAAAAAAACACCCGAATCCAAAACACACCCGAATCCGACAAAAAAATTTCAGGGAGGTTTTGCCAAAACGCGTCCGAAACCAAAACACGGCCGCGGAACCGAATCCAAAACCAAAACACAAACCCGAAAAATTTCCGGTGCACATCACTAATTATAATGTGACGTCACATTTACAACGCAACTTATAACGGGAGTTATAGCGCAAGGAGCTGGCGCGAGTTGCATGGCGCCTGCCATGCGGTACGCAGCAACGATATATCAGGACACATCTGTAGTTCTACTATAATATGTAGCTTGATATGTGATAGTTACCGGTTCAGTAACATCCAATTCTATGTGGCTAAGGGGGTCATTCCGAGTTGATCGCACGTACCAGCTTTTTGCTGCCTGTGCGATCAACTAGATGCACAAGCGAATGCTTGTGCAGCCCTGCTATGCAAAAAAAGTTTTGTGTAAAAGAAGACCAGGGTAAGAGTTACTTACCCTGTGCGATTGATCCTTGTTGCAGGTCCCGGAATTGACGTCAGACATCCGCCCTCCAAACGCCTGGACACGCCTGTGTTGGACTCATCACTTCCTGAAAAACGGTGAGTTGTTGCCCGGTTCCGGATTCTTCCTGTCAATCTTTTTGCGGTCGCCGCTGTGACCACTTTCTACGTTAGTGGCATCACTGTCTGGCGACGGCCGTGGCCGGGCAACGACGAGCCCGCGCAATGCGGCCGCCGCGCATGCGCAGTTCCGACCCGATCGCATGGCTTCGATGAAGTGCAGCGTGCGTTCGGGTCGGAATGACCCCCATAGTGGATTAATCTTTTACGTAATGTATTGATTGCTAAACAGCAGTTTCAAAATTATTTATATAACCAGTGTAATTTCAGCAACTCATTTAAGTTAAGACTAGCAGGGCTGCTTTATTTTTACACTGCAATTAGATTTCAGTTTGAACACACCCCACCCAAATCTAACGTTCTCTGCACATGTTATATCTGCCCCACCTGCACTGCACATGGTTTTGGCCATTATAGGAAGATTTTGCTTTTGAATTCAACTTTGAATTAGGTCCATAATTCTTACAATTCATATGTGCTAGTTGCAGTAGCAGGAATGTCTAATAATAATAATTATTATTATTATTATAAAAATAATAGTTTTCATTTTTTTAAATGATATTAAAGCAACAAATCTGTCATATGGAAGTTGTGGTATCTCAAAATGTGTTTTTTTGCTGACAAAAATATGCAATGAATATTAAAGTTGTGTTGATGACACTATTTGCATTGCACAGTGTTAAAAATGTATCTTACAAAGCTTATCTACAGTATATAGACTTGAGGTACAAAAGACGCAGATGTCTCCCCTTCTGTCCTTTCAGGTGATAAAAGAAAAGGCTACAGTACCTCTAACTTGTTTCCCCTGTTATCAAATTTGAGGGCGACCTTATACCGGGATCTGGTCAGGATCCTGGCAGTCAGAATACTGACGCCATAATCCCGACAGTATTTGGAATGCTGACACCGACATCCCGAAAGCCAGGATTCCAAACATGCATCCACGGGACACATGACAGGTAAGCCGATGGGGGGAGTTAGCCTACAACCCAAGGGTGTTAGGGTTAGGCTGCACCCTGGGAAAGGGAGGGGGGGGGGGGTTAGGCCGCTGGGAGGGGGGTTTAGGTTTAGGCATCCCCCATGGGAAGTTATGGTTGGGCAGTGGGGAAAAGGGTAAGGTTTAGACTGCAGGGATGGGCAGGGCCGGTGCAAGGTTTCTCGGCACCCTAGGCAAAACTTCTACCTTCTGCCCCTTCCCCCTACCCTCCCTTCAGATGAAAGACATGATGCTCTCACCCCCTCCCCCCTACTCTGTTAAATGTCTGCTGTTCTATCCCCCCCAAAATCTGTGTGCATGCTGCTGCTCATGTCCCCCAGACTGTGTGCATGCCTGCTCCTTATCTCCTCCCCCCACCCTGTCACCACACCGCTGCTCTCGCCCTCTTTCTTTATCAATGCAGAGAATGCACTGTGCAGCCACCTTACCTGCAGGCTGCAGTGCAGAGTTGGAACTGAGTAGTCTGTGAAAGAGCCTGGAATGAAGAGCAGTGCTGCATGTCACCCCCAGCCAGGACTCCAGGAGCTGTCAAAGTTACTGCCTGTGCCGGGTGGAGGTGGAGCTGGAGGCTGCAATACGGGAGCTTAGCAGTCACGGCTACTGTAAGATACGAGTTCTGGGGGATTGCAGTGGCTGTGAAAGGTAGGACTATGCTACCTTTTTTAGGCAGCTGTAGCAGGCCGCCCCCTCAGGTCCCGGCGCCCCTAGGCAGCTGCCTAAAGCTGCCTAGTGGAAGCTCCGGCCCTGGGGATGGGTGTTAGGTTTAGGCACCAATGGGGAGGGTTAGGGTTAGGCTGCGGGGAGGGTTAGGCTGTGGTGAGGGAGGATTCAGTGGCCATTTGGGGAAGGTAGGTATACTTACCTTCCCCTGTTTGAATTATGTTCATTGGAATGTCGCGGTCGGTATCCTGACTGCCGGCATCCCATACACTAGCAAATCAAGCCCAACCCCTTATACCTTTGCAGTAGCGGCTGTGAATGCTGTTGCAGCTGCTACAGTTTCTATGTGGTAATGCCATGGTTGACGTGCATCCTGTTGAGACACACTGTCCACAGAGTGAATATACCGATATGTGCACAAAGGCACACCATCAATCATACATCGCCTGCACCATGAGTCATTAGAACAACCCTATGGTTGCTCACAATTCCAGCGATACATATCAGTTGGTGCCAGTGCAACTGAATTGGACACTGTCACAACCCCGACATGCCCACCACTGATAGCCACCCCAGGAATGCAATTCTGATCTGCGTCCCCTGGCAGCAACCATCGGGATTCATCCACAGTGCATCTTCGTTCCGGTATGAATGGTTGACCATGTTATGGTCGACAGTCATTAGGTCGACCACTATTGGTCGACATTGACATGATCGACATGGACACATGGTCGACACATAAAATGGTAGACACATGAAAGGTCGACACATGAAAAGTTCGACATGAGTTTTTTTATTTTTTTGGGTGTCGTTTTTTGCGTAAAGTGACTGGGAACTCCAATTAGTGCACTGCGTCCCCTCGCATGGCTCGCTTCGCTCGCCATGCTTCGGGCATGGTGCCTTCACTCCGCTACCGCTGCGCTCGGCACAGATTACCGTTCCAATCGTAGTCCACGTGGATCGTAAAGTATGGAAAAGTTCCCCAAAAGAAAAAAAGTTAAAAAACTCATGTCGACCTTTTCATGTGTCGACCTTTCATGTGTCGACCATTTTCATGTGTCGACCATGTCAATGTTGACCAATAGTGGTCGACCTAATGACTGTCGACCATAACATGGTCGACCATCTGAACGGATACCCTTCGTCTCAGATGCATGCGCGTAATACATAGGCTGCTTGAATCATCCCCTATATTAGTAAATAGCCTTCACTGTGACTTTTCCAAGAACACAAGAAACTGTGTATATCTTAATCAATCAATCAATCAATCAATCATATATCAATCATTGTGCCCAATTAATAATAGTGTCATAATTGGCAGGTTAGCAGGCACTTACTAACCACATTTTAAAATACAGTACTTCTAGCACTAAGGGTCTAATTCAGACCTGATCGCTGCTGTGTGTTTTCGCACAGCGGGCGATCAGGTCTGAACTGCGCATGCACCGCAATGCGCAGGTGTGATGGTCCGCAGCGACGGGGAGAGCAGGACAGTGACAGGATGGTGCGAAAAATCCGATCGCACCGCAAGAAGATTGACAGGAAGAGGGCGTTTGTGGGTGGCTACTGACCGTTTACAGGGAGCGTCTGGAAAAACGTAAGAGGGACCTGGCGTTTTGTGGGAGGATTTGTGACGTGAGCTCCAGCCCCGATCTTCGCAGCAGCTGAGTAAGTCCTGGGCTGTGCAGAGACACCTGCACAGCGAATTCTCCTCCTCCCCCTATAGGCGGCGACTACCTGATCACAGGGATGCAAAAAAACCACCCTAGCGATCAGGTCTGATTGACTTCATAAGGGTATTTGTGACTTTCATGTTTGGGATACCTATATGAATAAAGGAAGGTGAACCATAATGGCGAGCAACTCTCCAGAACTTCTGACTTTATGTCATTGTGCCATAAATGAAACCCTGCGATATAACCATCTGCTTATCCTTTTGCTGGCAGCTTTATTTAGTTACAGCTGCCAGATCCAAATTTAGAAAGACCTGGCAGCAGCAGAGGTGTCATGTCTCATTTTGCAGCTGCTCTATCTTGTGTATACTACAAAAATATACAATGTCAAAATGGCAGAAAAGTATTATAGGTGACTTCCAAGAGCACTTTTAAATTTACCTTTTATGGAATATGTAAAAACAAGACACCAAGGGGTATATTTACAAAGATTCGTGTTTTGGCCGTTTTGAAGGGTGTTTGAACTCGAATGGTATCGGGTGCATTTTACTGCAACTTTTTTAATCCTGATACGGTCATTCACTAAGCTGCCGACTTTTCACAATTCGTATTTTCCGATGTCGATGTGATTCGTAATATCAGGCAGTGTTTTACGGGAGTGATGAGTAAAACACTGCCTGACAAAACACAAGGAATCCCGGCCGGATCTGTGAGATCCGTGCAGGGCTTCATTGTGTACCTTAAAAAAGTTTTTAAAGTGTTTAAAAATCTGAAAAAAATTGCGTGGGGTCCCCCCTCCTAAGCATAACCAGCCTGGGGCTCTTTGAGCCGGACCTGGTTGAAAAAATATGGGGGGGAAATTGACAGGGGTTCCCCCATATTTGATCAACCAGCATCGGGCTCTGCGCCTGGTCCTGGTGCAAAAAATACGGGGGACAAAAAGCGTAGTGGTCCCCCATTTTTTTGAACCAGCACCGGGCTCCACTAGTCAGAGAGATAATGCCACAGCCGGGGGACACTTTTATATAGATCCCTGCAGCCCTGGCATTACATCACTAACTAGTAACCCCTGGCCGGGGTACCCTGGAGGAGAGGGAACCCCTTAAATCAAGGGGTCCCCCCCTCCAGCCACCCAAGGGCCAGGGGTGAAGCCCGAGGCTGTCCCCCCCATCCATGGGCTGCGGATGGGGGGCTGATAGCCAAGTGTAAAATAAAAGAATATTGTTTTTTGCACAAGAACTACAAGTCCCTGCAAGCCTCCCCCGCAAGCTGGTACTTGGAGAACCACAAGTACCAGCATGCAGGGGTTAAACAGGCCCGCTGGTACCTATAGTTCTTCTGCAAAAAAAATACCCAAATAAAAACAGGACACACACACCTTGAAAGTACAACTTTATTACATACATTCCGACACACACATACTTACCTATGTTCAGATGCCGACTCGGCCCACGTCTCGACGTCGATTCCAGGGTACCTGAAAATAAAATTATACTCACCTAAATCCAGTGTGTCGTGTCCTTTTTTAATAATCCACGTACTTGGCAAAAAAACAAACCGCATACCCGATCCACGCACTGAAAGGTGTCCCATGTTTACACATGGGACCCCTTTCCCCAACTGCCAGGACCCCCCCTGACTCCTGTCAAAGAGGGTCCCTTCAGCCAATCAGGGAGCGCCACGTCGTGCCACTCTCCTGATTGGCTGTGTGCTCCTGTAGTGTCTGTGTGGCAGCACACGGCAGAGATACAATGTAGCGCCTATGCGCTCCATTGTAGGCAATGGTGGGAACTTTGCGGTCAGCGGTGAGGTTACTTTCGGTCAACCGCTGACCGCAAAGTTCCCACCATTGGCTACAATGGAGCGCATAGGCGCTACATTGTATCTCTGCCGTGTGCAGCCTCACAGACACTACAGGAGCACACAGCCAATCAGGAGAGTGGCACGACGTGGCGCTCCCTGATTGGCTGAAGGGACCCTCTTTGACAGGAGTCAGGGGGTGTCCTGGCAGTCGGGGAAAGGGGTCCCATGTGTAAACATGGGACCCCTTTCAGTGCGTGGATCGGGTATGCGGTTTGTTTTTTTGCCAAGTACTTGGATTATACAAAGGTCTGATTCTACACTGGATTATTTGAGTATAATTTTTTTCACAGGTACCCCAAGGATTCTACAGGGACAAGAGGACAGAGCCTCGTGTGAACATAGGTAAGTATGTATGTTTGGAGGTGTGCATGTATGTAATAAAATTATACTTTCACGGTGTGTGTGTGTCCTGTTTTTTGGGGGGTATTTTTTTAGTAGTAGTACTACAGGTACCAGCGTGCCCGGTTTTCCACCGCATGCTGGTACTTGTGTTTCTCCAAGTACCAGCTTGCGGGGAGGCTTGCTGGGACTTGTAGTACTGCTACTAAAAACAATATTCACATTTTTTCAAAAGGCTATCAGCCCCCCATCCGCCGCCCTTGGATGGGGGGGACAGCCTCGGGCTTCACCCCTGGCCCTTGGGTGGCTGGAGGGGGGGACCCCTTGATTTAAGGAGTTCCCACTCCTCCATGGTACCCCGGCCAGGGGTGACTAGTTGGGTGTGTGATGCCAGGGCCGCAGGGACCACTATAAAAGTGCCCCCCGGCTGTGGCATTATGTACCTGGCTAGTGGAGCCCGGTGCTGGTTTCAAAAATACGGGGGACCCCTACGCTTTTTGTTCCCCATATTTTTGGAACCAGGACCAAGCGCAGAGCCCAGTGCTGGTTGATTAAATATGGGGGAACCCCTGTCATTTTTCCCCCCATATTTTTTCAACCAGGACCGGCTCAAAGAGCCCGAGGCTGGTTATGCTTAGGAGGGTTGACCCCACACAATTTTTTTTTCCAGTTTTTGCACTAAACAGACCCTTTCCCATAGATAACCATGCACAGATCTCACTGATCCGTGCATAGTTATCCAAACTCGACTGGAAAAAGCAGGTCTATTTTTTTGCTGCTTTTTTTAACGAATCGAAAAAAAATAGACCCGCACTTGAGCACTCAGAAACTAACACCCAAATACGAATGAATAGTGAATGCCCGTATTGTATGAAATAACAGCCGCGTTTGACCGATGGTCTATTCATTCGTATTTCAGAACTTTGCCAATCAAACCATTACGAATAGACCAGACACTGCCGAGTTTTCTGCTTAGTGAATTCCCGGATTGGGACTTCGAAAAAAAAACACAAATCGGCCAAACTCGGATTTTTAGTAAATACTGGCCCAAGTGTCTTGGTTTTACATATAAGAATCTGCAACTGCTTCTGTAGCATGCTGGGGGCCGCCCAGCACAGGGCAAGACCACCTAGCATGCTAAAAAAATTGTGATCGCATCGCTGAGGCTGAAATTAAGGATGACTCCCTGTAAATGCAGCTAGGCTGCGTATGCAGGTGGTACACTGCCATTTTTTGCATCGCAGTGACCACAAGTAACGTCACCTGTCTGCCCTGATAACGCTCTGTTCCATCCGCTGTTTTCACGAACATCCATCTGCAACGCGGCCCATCCGATGGCTATCGCTGTCACTCATAGGGGGTAATGCAGCCCTGCGATCAGATAGTCGCTGCCTACAGGGGAAGGGGGATAGGTCTGTGCAGGTGTGAGATCGCATTTGCAGCAGAGCTACACGAACATCAGTTTGTGCAGTCTCTGCTCAGCCTAGGACTTACTCTTACTCTGTGATGTAATCCTGCTGATGGGGGCCGGAGCTGAAGTCAGACACCCTCCCTGAAAACGGCTGGTCCCGTCTGTGTTTTTACGGGCACTCCTGTAAAACGGTAAGTTGCCCCCCACAGATGGCCTCTTCATGTCAATCACCTTGTGAACACCTGTGTGATCGCTTTTTTCGCACCATCCCATCGCTAGGCAACGATACCTGTGCAGTTGTCCGATGCGCCGGTGCATTGCGGTGCATATGCATGTGCAGTTCAGATCTGATCGCCTGCTGAGTGAAAACGCACATCAGCGATCAGGTCTGAATTACCCCCTTAGAGTGATCGCATCATTCAGGGATGCAATCACTCTATATACAGTATGCATATACATTAGAGATGAGCGCCTGAAATTTTTCGGGTTTTGTGTTTTGGTTTTGGGTTCGGTTCCGCGGCCGTGTTTTGGGTTCGAACGCGTTTTGGCAAAACCTCACCGATTTTTTTTTGTCGGATTCGGGTGTGTTTTGGATTCGGGTGTTTTTTTCCAAAAACACTAAAAAACAGCTTAAATCATAGAATTTGGGGGTCATTTTGATCCCAAAGTATTATTAACCTCAAAAACCATAATTTACACTCATTTTCAGTCTATTCTGAATACCTCACACCTCACAATATTATTTTTAGTCCTAAAATTTGCACCGAGGTCGCTGTGTGAGTAAGATAAGCGACCCTAGTGGCCGACACAAACACCGGGCCCATCTAGGAGTGGCACTGCAGTGTCACGCAGGATGTCCCTTCCAAAAAACCCTCCCCAAACAGCACATGACGCAAAGAAAAAAAGAGGCGCAATGAGGTAGCTGTGTGAGTAAGATTAGCGACCCTAGTGGCCGACACAAACACCGGGCCCATCTAGGAGTGGCACTGCAGTGTCACGCAGGATGGCCCTTCCAAAAAACCCTCCCCAAACAGCACATGACGCAAAGAAAAAAAGAGGCGCAATGAGGTAGCTGTGTGAGTAAGATTAGCGACCCTAGTGGCCGACACAAACACCGGGCCCATCTAGGAGTGGCACTGCAGTGTCACGCAGGATGGCCCTTCCAAAAAACCCTCCCCAAACAGCACATGACGCAAAGAAAAAAAGAGGCGCAATGAGGTAGCTGACTGTGTGAGTAAGATTAGCGACCCTAGTGGCCGACACAAACACCGGGCCCATCTAGGAGTGGCACTGCAGTGTCACGCAGGATGTCCCTTCCAAAAAACCCTCCCCAAACAGCACATGACGCAAAGAAAAAAAGAGGCGCAATGAGGTAGCTGTGTGAGTAAGATTAGCGACCCTAGTGGCCGACACAAACACCGGGCCCATCTAGGAGTGGCACTGCAGTGTCACGCAGGATGGCCCTTCCAAAAAACCCTCCCCAAACAGCACATGACGCAAAGAAAAAAAGAGGCGCAATGAGGTAGCTGTGTGAGTAAGATTAGCGACCCTAGTGGCCGACACAAACACCGGGCACATCTAGGAGTGGCACTGCAGTGTCACGCAGGATGTCCCTTCCAAAAAACCCTCCCCAAACAGCACATGACGCAAAGAAAAAAAGAGGCGCAATGAGGTAGCTGACTGTGTGAGTAAGATTAGCGACCCTAGTGGCCGACACAAACACCGGGCACATCTAGGAGTGGCACTGCAGTGTCACGCAGGATGGCCCTTCCAAAAAACCCTCCCCAAACAGCACATGACGCAAAGAAAAAAAGAGGCGCAATGAGGTAGCTGACTGTGTGAGTAAGATTAGCGACCCTAGTGGCCGACACAAACACCGGGCCCATCTAGGAGTGGCACTGCAGTGTCACGCAGGATGTCCCTTCCAAAAAACCCTCCCCAAACAGCACATGACGCAAAGAAAAAAAGAGGCGCAATGAGGTAGCTGACTGTGTGAGTAAGATTAGCGACCCTAGTGGCCGACACAAACACCGGGCCCATCTAGGAGTGGCACTGCAGTGTCACGCAGGATGTCCCTTCCAAAAAACCCTCCCCAATCAGCACATGATGCAAAGAAAAAGAAAAGAAAAAAGAGGTGCAAGATGGAATTGTCCTTGGGCCCTCCCACCCACCCTTATGTTGTATAAACAAAACAGGACATGCACACTTTAACCAACCCATCATTTCAGTGACAGGGTCTGCCACACGACTGTGACTGATATGACGGGTTGGTTTGGACCCCCCCCAAAAAAGAAGCAATTAATCTCTCCTTGCACAAACTGGCTCTACAGAGGCAAGATGTCCACCTCATCTTCACCCTCCGATATATCACCGTGTACATCCCCCTCCTCACAGATTATCAATTCGTCCCCACTGGAATCCACCATCTCAGCTCCCTGTGTACTTTGTGGAGGCAATTGCTGCTGGTCAATGTCTCCGCGGAGGAATTGATTATAATTCATTTTAATGAACATCATCTTCTCCACATTTTCTGGATGTAACCTCGTACGCCGATTGCTGACAAGGTGAGCGGCGGCACTAAACACTCTTTCGGAGTACACACTTGTGGGAGGGCAACTTAGGTAGAATAAAGCCAGTTTGTGCAAGGGCCTCCAAATTGCCTCTTTTTCCTGCCAGTATAAGTACGGACTGTGTGACGTGCCTACTTGGATGCGGTCACTCATATAATCCTCCACCATTCTATCAATGTTGAGAGAATCATATGCAGTGACAGTAGACGACATGTCCGTAATCGTTGTCAGGTCCTTCAGTCCGGACCAGATGTCAGCATCAGCAGTCGCTCCAGACTGCCCTGCATCACCGCCAGCGGGTGGGCTCGGAATTCTGAGCCTTTTCCTCGCACCCCCAGTTGCGGGAGAATGTGAAGGAGGAGATGTTGACAGGTCGCGTTCCGCTTGACTTGACAATTTTGTCACCAGCAGGTCTTTCAACCCCAGCAGACCTGTGTCTGCCGGAAAGAGAGATCCAAGGTAGGCTTTAAATCTAGGATCGAGCACGGTGGCCAAAATGTAGTGCTCTGATTTCAACAGATTGACCACCCGTGAATCCTTGTTAAGCGAATTAAGGGCTGCATCCACAAGTCCCACATGCCTAGCGGAATCGCTCCGTGTTAGCTCCTCCTTCAATGCCTCCAGCTTCTTCTGCAAAAGCCTGATGAGGGGAATGACCTGACTCAGGCTGGCAGTGTCTGAACTGACTTCACGTGTGGCAAGTTCAAAGGGCATCAGAACCTTGCACAACGTTGAAATCATTCTCCACTGCACTTGAGACAGGTGCATTCCACCTACTATATCGTGCTCAATTGTATAGGCTTGAATGGCCTTTTGCTGCTCCTCCAACCTCTGAAGCATATAGAGGGTTGAATTCCACCTCGTTACCACTTCTTGCTTCAGATGATGGCAGGGCAGGTTCAGTAGTTTTTGGTGGTGCTCCAGTTTTCTGTACGTGGTGCCTGTACGCCGAAAGTGTCCCGCAATTCTTCTGGCCACCGACAGCATCTCTTGCACGCCCCTGTCGTTTTTTAAAAAATTCTGCACCACCAAATTCAAGGTATGTGCAAAACATGGGACGTGCTGGAATTGGCCCAGATTTAATGCACACACAATATTGCTGGCGTTGTCCGATGCCACAAATCCACAGGAGAGTCCAATTGGGGTAAGCCATTCCGCGATGATCTTCCTCAGTTGCCGTAAGAGGTTTTCAGCTGTGTGCGTATTCTGGAAAGCGGTGATACAAAGCGTAGCCTGCCTAGGAAAGAGTTGGCGTTTGCGAGATGCTGCTACTGGTGCCGCCGCTGCTGTTCTTGCGGCGGGAGTCCATACATCTACCCAGTGGGCTGTCACAGTCATATAGTCCTGACCCTGCCCTGCTCCACTTGTCCACATGTCCGTGGTTAAGTGGACATTGGGTACAGCTGCATTTTTTAGGACACTGGTGACTCTTTTTCTGAGGTCTGTGTACATTTTCGGTATCGCCTGCCTAGAGAAATGGAACCTAGATGGTATTTGGTACCGGGGACACAGTACCTCCAACAAGTCTCTAGTTGGCTCTGCAGTAATGATGGATACCGGAACCACGTTTCTCACCACCCAGGATGCCAAGGCCTCAGTTATCCGCTTTGCAGTAGGATGACTGCTGTGATATTTCATCTTCCTCGCAAAGGACTGTTGAACAGTCAATTGCTTACTGGAAGTAGTACAAGTGGGCTTACGACTTCCCCTCTGGGATGACCATCGACTCCCAGCGGCAACAACAGCAGCGCCAGCAGCAGTAGGCGTTACACGCAAGGATGCATCGGAGGAATCCCAGGCAGGAGAGGACTCGTCAGAATTGCCAGTGACATGGCCTGCAGGACTATTGGCATTCCTGGGGAAGGAGGAAATTGACACTGAGGGAGTTGGTGGGGTGGTTTGCGTGAGCTTGGTTACAAGAGGAAAGGATTTACTGGTCAGTGGACTGCTTCCGCTGTCACCCAAAGTTTTTGAACTTGTCACTGACTTATTATGAATGCGCTGCAGGTGACGTATAAGGGAGGATGTTCCGAGGTGGTTAACGTCCTTACCCCTACTTATTACAGCTTGACAAAGGGAACACACGGCTTGACACCTGTTGTCCGCATTTCTGGTGAAATACCTCCACACCGAAGAGCTGATTTTTTTGGTATTTTCACCTGGCATGTCAACGGCCATATTCCTCCCACGGACAACAGGTGTCTCCCCGGGTGCCTGACTTAAACAAACCACCTCACCATCAGAATCCTCCTGGTCAATTTCCTCCCCAGCGCCAGCAACACCCATATCCTCCTCATCCTGGTGTACTTCAACACTGACATCTTCAATCTGACTATCAGGAACTGGACTGCGGGTGCTCCTTCCAGCACTTGCAGGGGGCGTGCAAATGGTGGAAGGCGCATGCTCTTCACGTCCAGTGTTGGGAAGGTCAGGCATCGCAACCGACACAATTGGACTCTCCTTGTGGATTTGGGATTTCAAAGAACGCACAGTTCTTTGCGGTGCTTTTGCCAGCTTGAGTCTTTTCAGTTTTCTAGCGAGAGGCTGAGTGCTTCCATCCTCATGTGAAGCTGAACCACTAGCCATGAACATAGGCCAGGGCCTCAGCCGTTCCTTGCCACTCCGTGTGGTAAATGGCATATTGGCAAGTTTACGCTTCTCCTCCGACAATTTTATTTTAGGTTTTGGAGTCCTTTTTTTACTGATATTTGGTGTTTTGGTTTTGACATGCTCTGTACTATGCCATTGGGCATCGGCCTTGGCAGACGACGTTGCTGGCATTTCATCGTCTCGGCCATGACTAGTGGCAGCAGCTTCAGCACGAGGTGGAAGTGGATCTTGATCTTTCCCTAATTTTGGAACCTCAACATTTTTGTTCTCCATATTTTAATAGGCACAACTAAAAGGCACCTCAGGTAAACAATGGAGATGGATGGATTGGATACTAGTATACAATTATGGACGGGCTGCCGAGTGCCGACACAGAGGTAGCCACAGCCGTGAACTACCGCACTGTACTGTGTCTGCTGCTAATATATAGACTGGTTGATAAAGAGATAGTATACTCGTAACTAGTATGTATGTATAAAGAAAGAAAAAAAAACCACGGTTAGGTGGTATATACAATTATGGACGGGCTGCCGAGTGCCGACACAGAGGTAGCCACAGCCGTGAACTACCGCACTGTACTGTGTCTGCTGCTAATATATAGACTGGTTGATAAAGAGATAGTATACTCGTAACTAGTATGTATGTATAAAGAAAGAAAAAAAAACCACGGTTAGGTGGTATATACAATTATGGACGGGCTGCCGAGTGCCGACACAGAGGTAGCCACAGCCGTGAACTACCGCACTGTACTGTGTCTGCTGCTAATATATAGACTGGTTGATAAAGAGATAGTATACTCGTAACTAGTATGTATGTATAAAGAAAGAAAAAAAAAACACGGTTAGGTGGTATATACAATTATGGACGGGCTGCCGAGTGCCGACACAGAGGTAGCCACAGCCGTGAACTACCGCACTGTACTGTGTCTGCTGCTAATATATAGACTGGTTGATAAAGAGATAGTATACTCGTAACTAGTATGTATGTATAAAGAAAGAAAAAAAAGCCACGGTTAGGTGGTATATACAATTATGGACGGGCTGCCGAGTGCCGACACAGAGGTAGCCACAGCCGTGAACTACCGCACTGTACTGTGTCTGCTGCTAATATATAGACTGGTTGATAAAGAGATAGTATACTCGTAACTAGTATGTATGTATAAAGAAAGAAAAAAAAACCACGGTTAGGTCACTGGTATATACAATTATGGACGGGCTGCCGAGTGCCGACACAGAGGTAGCCACAGCCGTGATCTACCGCACTGTACTGTGTCTGCTGCTAATATAGACTGGTTGATAAAGAGATAGTATACTACTAATATTATATACTGGTGGTCAGGTCACTGGTCACTAGTCACACTGGCAGTGGCACTCCTGCAGCAAAAGTGTGCACTGTTTAATTTTAATATAATATTATGTACTCCTGGCTCCTGCTATAACCTATAACTGGCACTGCAGTAGTGCTCCCCAGTCTCCCCCACAATTATAAGCTGTGTGAGCTGAGCAGTCAGACAGATATATAATATATATAGATGATGCAGCACACTGGCCTGAGCCTGAGCAGTGCACACAGATATGGTATGTGACTGAGTCACTGTGTGCTGTGTATCGCTTTTTTCAGGCAGAGAACGGATTATAAATAAAAGTGGTGGTCACTGGTCACTATCAGCAAAACTCTGCACTGTACACTACTGAGTACTCCTAATGCTCCCCAAAATTAGTAAATCAAGTGTCTCTCTAATCTATTCTAATTCTAAACGGAGAGGACGCCAGCCACGTCCTCTCCCTATCAATCTCAATGCACGTGTGAAAATGGCGGCGACGCGCGGCTCCTTATATAGAATCCGAGTCTCGCGATAGAATCCGAGCCTCGCGAGAATCCGACAGCGTCATGATGACGTTCGGGCGCGCTCGGGTTAACCGAGCAAGGCGGGAAGATCCGAGTCGCTCGGACCCGTGAAAAAAAACATGAAGTTCTGGCGGGTTCGGATTCAGAGAAACCGAACCCGCTCATCTCTAATATACATGCGCCGACAATTGCTAGATTGCGACCTGAAGAGGGCCCAATAACTGCCATTAAGTTGCTACTTGGTATAAGCACCTCAAGCTGCCATTATGGCTGTGAGTCTATTGGGTAAGGTTATATGACATTGTACACAAATGGACATAACTATTTTTATCTATTCTTTTTGCAAAATTACTCTAGTACTTTCAGGGTAGGTGGAAGCCATATATGAGCAGAAATTTTCAACTCCTCCAGGTCTTTCAGGTGCTGATTCAAAGTTACAGTACATACAAGTTTTTTGTCATTTTGCGTATGACATTTAGCACTGTGCTTACTCTGTAGCTGAGCAAATGCAACTACTGGTGTCACCTCAGCCATAACTACACTTGCTGCTGAATGGGTGTAACTGGGTGAGAACAGGACATCACATTTAGTAAGGGCATGTAGGCAGAATTGTGTGCTATGCTGAGGTCTATCTGATTGTACTGTGAATGGATCTCTTATTCCAAGGTTAGGCTATACTAGTGGTGATGGCTACTTCTACAAGCATAGATAAGGAAGAATGTAAACACAGGAAATCACACTCTCATAGAGAAGAGAAGATAAATGGTGACTGTAAAGGCAATCCATTGAAGCTACTGTAGGTGTGTCAGGGTGGGCACCCAGTGAATCCCACAAACCCCTCAGAAAAAGATTTAACTAAGGTAAGTTTTACCATAAAGCTTTTTTTTCTTCTTTTGGGTCCATGGTCTTCACAGGGAATACCTGTGAATACCTTTGGATGTCCCAAAGATGTTGTAATAGGGAGGGAATGCTCCAAAACGGAAAGGAGGACATTACAGTCAAAGGTTGCATCCTGAGAGGCAAACATATCAGGAGAAATAGAGTCTTAGAGGTGAGGTCCACTGTCTCCAATGGTTCAAAAGGAGTCCATTGCAAGCCCCAAAGAACAAAAGATAGATCCCACGGAGCAACCAGAGGGATGAATGGAGGCTTTCTCTGGAATACCCCCGAGAATGAGGTTCACATATTTGGTAAGGGAGCCAGTCTCTGCAAGGGATTGCAGACAAGGAAGACACATGGACCTTCAGAGAAGCCAGGTGAAGACCCATGGTTAGGCCTGCCTGTAAGAAGGCCAACAACCAAGGAATCCTGAGAACTTCAGGATTGTACTCATGGTAAGCACACCACTGACAGTAGGAGTGCCAGATATGGTAATATGTACGTGCTGAGCAGGGCCGGATTATGGCAGGTGGGGGCCCAGGGCAACGGAGGTTGAGGGGCCCCCACTATTGCTGGCATAGACCCCCCGTACACACACCACACTAATACACAACACACACACAGACAGAGCACCAGAGCACACTCACCTACCCATCTCTGGATGTCCGGAACAGAGCAGCGCTGCAGCAGCATGACAACGTGCTGGAGTACACAGACTGTCTCATGGGATTTCCTCTCACTATCCCGCGAGACTGCCTGTACACTGAGGAGCTCCCCGGCAACTGCTGTTAAAGAACAGCTGAGCCACTGGAGGGGACTTTGCAGATTCAAAAACAGAATGTGGGGGGGCCCCTAGTGTGTGGGGGCCCCTGGACTGCTGCCCCTGTCGCCCCATGCTTAATCCGGTTCTGGTGCTGAGGCTGATTTCCAATCCTAAAGCATAGCTTGAACAACTGCCCTGGAAAAACCTTTGATCATTAGGAGGGATGTCTCAAGAGCCATGCCATCAAAGACAAGCGAGGCAGGTCTGGATGTAGGCAGGGTCCGTGAGAGAGCAGGTCCTTATGGAGAGGCAGAGGGAAGGGCTTGTCTATGGAGAGACAGTGAAGGGAAAAGATAGGCCAGACAAAAGGTCCATGGGACTATGAGCGCATCCACGAAGCTCGCTTCCGTATCTCGTGTCCTGGACTCATACACTGGAACTTTGAGGTTGTGTGTGGGGGCCATGAGTTCTACATCTGGAAGACCTTATTTGTGTACCACATGCTGAAAGACGTCTGGATGGAGAGACCACTATCTGGTGTGAACATCCTGTCGACCAAGAAAGTCTGCTCCCAGTTGAGGACTCCTGGAATGAATATTGCATATACGGCCGGAAATGGAGTTCTGCCTAGGTGAGAATCCAAGTTGTTTCCTGAATTGTTGCAGCACTGCGAGTGCTCCCTGTCAATTTATATAAGCCACTGACGTTGTCTGACTGGATTTGTACCGGAGAACCCTGTAGAAGGTCCTGAGCCATTTGAACCACTGCCTGAAGTTCCAGGACTATGATCAGGAGAGCCTTTTTCATCAGAGACCAGCGACCCTTAAAGGATTGACCACCCATGATAGCTCCCCAGTGACAAATCCAGGTTGGATGTGTGAAGCCATCATGAGAGGGATGCCCAAACATTCAGCAGCAGTATCAATGTTTGAGATTTTATCTGTTGTGGTAGACCATTCCATTTAGAGAGTATCACCAGAAGACATTCTGCCTTGACTACTGTGGGCTCTCAAAGGCAGAGACTTCCAGAGGGACATGGACACCTTCCACAAGCTCATATTCTGCTCTTGCAGAACTCGGAACTGCAAAACTCATATTCTGCTCTTGCAGGGCTGGAAGATACAACTATTAGAAGCACTACAAAACCGGAGGATATGGGGACTTCTACTTTCTATAGGAACAGGAAAATTGCATCTCCAAAAAGGACTGCACTTCTCTTAGGAGATTCCATTATTAGAGGAATACATCTGGGAAATGCAAATGAAGTAGAGAAACAATTAAGGTGCTTACCTGGAGCCACAGCTTCAAGGGATAAAAAGCTCATGTTTAGAATTGTGAAGACAGCAAGAAAAGATGGGGAGGTGCATGTCATTGCCCACCTACGGACAAATAACCTGGCTAATGCTGAACTCATGGCAATAAAATAGATGACTTTAGGAAGTTAGAGACTGCTCTGAAGCAGGTGGCAACCACTGTAACTTTTTCGGAAACATTGCCAGTACACAGGGGGGAAGACAGAAGTCATCGCAACAGAAACTTAAATTTTTTGCTAAGGACATGCTGCAATGACGAGAGATTTGGATTTATAGGCCATAATCACACCATCTGGCAAGATAGGAGCTTATACAAAAGTAATGGCCTGCACCCATCTTCAAGGGAAACGAGAATACTAACTGAACAGTTTGGATGCTTCATCAAGAACTATTTAAACTAACAGAGGAGGGGCAGTGAACCAAATAGGAATAAAGCAATCTGCTCCCCCAACCCAAAGGTATTGTTTCTGCAGGCAAATGAATAGGAAGAATATCCATAGCAACAGAAGATAATTCAGATCAAAACCAAATAAACATAGGCAGAGAGATGAACATAGCTAGGAATGGGAAAGCAACAAACAAAACCCTTAAAGCTATGTGTGCAAATGCTAGGAGCTTAGGAAATAAAATCCCAGAACTAATTGCAATATGGGATATACTATATTTAGGAAGGACAGAATGGGAAGAATCGGAGGAGGGGTAGCAATGTATGTAAAAAAAAAAAGCATAAATACTACCTTAATACAAAGTATTGAAGAAAAACGGAGGACCTTTGGGTGTCCATAGAAACAGGGGAGAAGTCTATTATTCATATTGGCATGATATACAGGCCACCAGGTCAGGAAGAGAAACTGGACCAAAACCTATTGCAGGACATACTGTAGTTCCACTAGAAGTAGGTACATTTTAAATTCCCTGCATGGAGCATCCCTCCACCAATTGGTGATGGAGCCAACTCGGAAAGATGCAATACTTACATACTTAATACTTACAAATGCAGCAAAAGGGTTGGTTGTGGGGGTAAAAAGCGCACTAGGCTAATCTTATAGAGATAATAATATCTTAACCGGTATATAGAGAAATTATATCGCAAAAGCTTAATTATTGTCCATTCACTATGGGAAAATCAAATTATTTTACACTACATAATTATGAAGCCGGCGGTGCACCCTAAAGTTGTGAGGTTAGAACACATGAGGTAAGAAAAGGAAAGACAACTCTTTTTGTGGGGCACTCTTACAATAATTTAAAACTTAACTTTTAATATATCAACAAAGACTTACACTAACATACTCACATGTAACATTTAATTAATAAGCAATCTCTGGTATTTGCAGCTAGGCCTAATAAAATGTATCCATGTTGAATTGCAACCTTCTAACTATGCTGGAATCATTGTAGTTGATACAAATTCCTCTCTATAGGACTTAAATCACATTACTAAAAATAGTAACTGTTGCACATTAACAGCCTGCCAAACGGGAAAAGGGAAACAATTGCCAATTGTACCTTTCTTCCGTAAGATTTAATGGAGGAAAATGTTATTCCTTGATCCCAAATGTAGATAATTGGCTATAAAAATTGGTTGTGGTACAATATCAAAAAATGGTATTAATTAATTATTCTTACCAATAGATGATACACATGTGCTTGAGCGTGGAAAGAGGAAAAAGAGAGAGGAAACTAGAAATATTGAAGGAAGGTGGGAAACTGAGGTGACAAGTGCCTGGTTTCTGCTTTTGAAAATCTGCTGTAAAGCATCGAATTTTCAATGAGAGAACCACCTGGAACACCATTCCCAAGACCTGTATCTGCTGTTAACTCATGATATGCCCTAATTAGGGCAATGGTAAATGAGAGTGCAGGGGAGAGATCCCTAGCAAAAATTATAAGACACCTATATTGCTCAAATAAATAGGCCCATTGAAATAAATATATATATATATATATATATATATATATATATAGAAATCAAAATTACTCAAATATTGTGACCATCATATCACGGTACAACAATTCAATTAATGTGACTGTCATGTCACCATTGAATGATTAACATCCCTGGATAGCAATCAGGATAAGGATAATCCTTACAATTTGGTAAATTGTATAAATCACAAATACAAAAATAAATAAATAAGTGAATATATAATATAGGAAATTTATAGATTTCATATGCCGTAACGTCCAGGATTTCTGCTGTCCTCAATCATATCTAATGACATCGAATTGAAGATGAGAGAATCCTCAGACGTATATGCACCATGAAAAAAGCGTGCTTCTGCTGTCGGTATCTAGATAGATTTTTAGCCGATGAGAGAGCACAGAAAACGAGGTAAAAGATGATGATAAGAAAAAGTGAAAGGATGTATTTTTAATGAGTATGGTGTCACCTCAATGATATTGTGATTGTCTCCAAGGATAATTCAGTTGCATCCTAAATAAACAAAATATAACTCCATTCAAAACCCCATATAGATTGTAATATTATTTGCGATATGCAAGCTATTAAATCTGGGTATAAGTGGAATATATGTGTGCAATTGATTAATACATATACAGGTTGAGTCTCCCTTATCCAAAATGCTTGGGACAAGAGGTATTTTGGATATGGGATTTTTCCGTATTTTGGAATAATTGCATACCATAATGAGATATCATGGTGATGGGACCTAAGTCTAAGCACAGAATGCATTTATGTTACATATGCACCTTATACACACAGCCTGAAGGTCATTTTAGACAATATTTTTTATAACTTTGTGCATTAGACAAAGTGTGTCTACATTCACACAATTCATTTATGTTTCATATACACCTTATACACACAGTCTGGATGTCATTTAATACAATATTTTTAATAACTTTGTGTATTAAACAAAGTTTGTGTACATTGAGCCATCAAAAAACAAAGGTTTCACTATCTCACTCTCGCTCAAAAAAGTCCGTATTTCGGAATATTCCGTATTTCGGAATATTTGGATATGGGATACTCAACCTGTATAATGCATATAATTTGCAACCAGCGTCTTTTTTTGCTAGGGATCTCTCTCCTATACTCTCATTAACCATTGCCCTAATTAGGGCATATCATGAGTTAACAGCAGATACAGGTCTTGGGAATGGTGTTCCAGGTGGTTCTCACAATGAAAATTCGATGCTTTACAGCAGATTTTCAAAAGCAGAAACCAGGCACTTGTCACCTCAGTTTCCCACCTTCCTTTAATATTTCTAGTTTCCTCTCTCTTTTTCCTCCTTCCATACTCAAGCACATGTGTATCATCTATTGGTAAGAATAATTCATTAATACCATTTTTTGATATTGTATCACAACCAATTTTTGTAGCCAATTATCTAAATTTGGGATCAAGGAATAACATTCTCCTCCATTAAATCTTACGGAAGAAAGGTACAATTGGCAATTGTTTCCCTTTTCCCTTTTGGCAGGCTGTGAATGTGCAACAGTTACTATTTTTAGTAATGTGATTTAAGTCCTATAGAGAGGAATTTGTATCAACCACAATGATTCCAACATAGTTAGAAGGTTACAATTCAACATGGATACATTTTGTTAGTCCTAGCTGCAAACACCAGAGATTGCTTTTTAATTACGGTAAATGTTACATGTGAGTATGTCAGTGTAAGTCTTTGTTTATACTTACAAATGGAGACAGAATATCTGGCGTAAAAGTGGGTGAAAACCTGGGATCCAGTGATTATCAAGTAGTATGGTTCAGCATAAAGACAGAGACTGACTCATCCCATACAAAAACAAAGGTGTTAGATTTTAGGATGGCTGATTTTGTAGGGATGGGAAAATGTGTAAGCAGTGCAGGAGAGGTGGGAAACATTAAAAAGTGCAATATTACAGGCAACAGACCTTTGTATCAAAAGTGTTAGGAAAAATACAAGGAAAAAGAAGCCAGTGTGGTTTGCAAAAGAAGTAGCAATTATTACAAAAGCAAAAAAGATGGTTTTAGAAAATATAAGCAGACACAAAATAATGATGACAAAGAGATATATCTTGTTAGACAGAAGGAGAATAAGAAGTAATCAGATGTGCAAAGGCACAAGCTGAGGAGAAAATGTGGCAGTCAGTGGGCAAAGGAGGCAAAACTGTTTTTAGGTATAAGCGAAAGGAGAAAAACAAAAGGCAGAATAATAAAATGAAAGACAGAGACTGGGAGTCTTGTTGAGGGATACAATGTAATAGCAGATCATCTTAATAATTATTTTAGCTTAGTATTTACTACTGAAAGAGAGGGGAAGGGACCACAGTTAAGTTGCAGGGATAGTCAGGAAAATTAAAACAAGTACATTTACAGAGGAGAAGGTCCTCACAGAACTGAAAGTGGACAAATCTATGGGGCCAGATGGGATACATCCAAAGATACTAAAAGATCTAATAGAGGTTCTGGTAGCACTATTAACAGAATTATTCAACCAGTCATTTGCTACAGGAGTTATTCCAGAGGACTAGAAAAGAGTGAACGTTGTCCCACTGCACAAAAGTGGAAGCAAGGAAGAGGCAAACAACTACTGACCAGTGCGTCTTACATAAGTAGTGGGGAAATTGATGGAAACACTCTTAAAAGAAAGAGTTGTAGATTATCTCAAATCCAGAAATTTACAGGATTCCAAACAGCATGGATTCACTGGGGGGAGATTATGTCAAACAAACCTTATTGACTTTTCTGACTGACTGACTGACTGACTGACTGACTGACTGACTGACTAAGTGATGGATAAAGGTGGAGCCGTCGCTATAGCTTATCTAGACATTAGTAATGCTTTTTCACATCGCAGACTGCTAAATAAACTTGAAAGCTTGGGATTGGATACTAAGATTGTTGAATGAATAAGAACTTGGTTGCAGGATAGAAAACCGAGAGTTATAGTAAATGGAGTGCATTCACAGGAGGGAAGTGTTACCAGTGGAGTACCCCATGGATCTGTACTTGGACCAGTGCTTTTTATTATCTTTATTGGTGACCTTGCAAATGGCATTAAAGGTAAAGTATGACTTTTGCAGATGACACAAAGGTATGCAACAGGGTAGACTCACACCATAAGGGATAAAACAAAAGATTGAGGATATAGCTAGACTAGAGGATTGGTCAATAATGTAGCAATTACAATTTAATGCCAAAAATTGCAAAATTATACACTTGGGTCTCAAAAATCTAAAGGCTAAATATAGTATTAATGGCACAATACTGGAAACTACTGAGGAGGAAAGGGATCTAGGAGTCACTATTTCAGGTGACTTAAAGGCAGGTAAGCAATGTAACAAAGCAATGAGGAAGGCTAGTCAGATGCTTGGCTGCGTTGGAAGTGGAATCTTCAGCAGAAAGAAAGAAGTAATAATGCCACTGTATAGGTAATTGGTATGACCTCATCTAGAATACTGTGTTCAATTCTGGAGGCCATATCTTCAAAAGGATATTAATATACTAGAGACTGTACAAAGAAGGGCAGTTGTTCCGTGGTAGGCTCAGATGTGAAACCATGTTCAAGGTTGTCAGCCCAAGTTTCAATGGTTTTAGCTACCCAGGCTTTAGCTGTAAATGGTCTGGCTGTGTCATCGAGTTGTCTATCCGGCAGTTCCTTAAGAGAGGACACAGATGGGATAGTTCCTTAAGGGAGGACCCTGTCTGTCTGCCCCTCCCCTTTAGAATGTAAGCTTTCACGAGCAGAGCCCTCTTCCCTCACGTGCTTTTCCTTTTCTTACTTTAATAATCCTCAACTGCCCAAATCCCACAGTTTTTTGGCCACATTGAAACTTATCTCTGTCGTCTACTGATGTAGTTATGCTTAAGTTACCCTGTACTTGTCTTATATTGTCTTCAACTGTAAGGCACTGTTTTCCTGTTTTGATAATGTGCATATGTACTCTGTAATTGGGCGCTGCGGAACCCTTGTGGCACCATATAAAGGATAATAATAATAATAGGGAGGATGCACCTCACCGGAGGTAGAGTAGAAGTTTTCCAAGCCTCATTCCTTGCTTCCGATAATTGAAATACATCACTCTGCTTAGACAATCTTCTGCCATTTGCACATAGGATCCTTAGACTGAGGCGCTGGTTCAGCATCTTCTAATTGATGTCAGAGTTTAATCGCCCTAATTAATGCAGCCACATGAAATTTGGGGTTTACCTCCTGGTCACCTGAGAGGGATTCTGTATCAGAAATCTCAGCTTGATCTGAAAGAGCAGATGATTTTTCTGAATCAGAGAGTGGCATAGACTGTGAGAAAGGCACAATACACTTAGTGGCTGTAGGTGCAGGTCGTGCTACTTGGCCCTGTACTAAATGCTGAAATGCAGCAGAGGAGGCAGCCAGACTCTGTACACAGTTAGAGAAGGAGTCCAACCATGGACCATGGAGAAAGGACGGATGAGGCTGCAATAGTCTGATAAAAAGGCTGCAATAGCTGCTGGAATCCCATAGGGGGAGCCACGGTAGGCTATACTGACTGTGGGAGACCCATACAGGAAGTCACAGGTGGGGTAGCAATATGGTCAGCATTCTTTGCTAATAGAGTAGAAAAATAAGCCCTTGGGGGCTCTTGTACTAGAACTGGGGGGCTGAGGTGCTTGGAGGCACCAGGTAAGCTGTGCACTGACCATCCTGTGATAAATCCTGAGATAATACCTCAATGCAACATGGAGGTATTACCTCAGAGTTGGTGCCCCCACAGTAGGTGCCCCAGTCTGCTTAGCTTTGCTTTTGCTACACATGACTGCTATAAGTGTACACACACACAATATGGTAATATTCAGAGTGTAACTGGAACAGTATTTGAAAAAGGGGCTGATTCAGAGATGGACACAGCCGGGCATCTGTATGCAGTGGACATTTCCATCTGGTCTGCGCACGCGCATTTACCGCAGTTTGCGTGAGTAACTCTTCTTGTGGCCGCATCCAGCATGGATATGGAGCAAGACATTTGATAGCGTTAAGTGTTAATGGGGTTGCAACATGGCGAAGGGGGTTGGGCTGAATAGGGATGGGCCTGGAGTGTTTAGGCTTGCTTGACGTCACACGCAGCTGCTACGATTTAAAAAATGGCGGTGGACTGCAGGCTGCACTGTCAGGGGTCAACCTTAATTCAATGTGTCCACAATGTAATTGTGGATGCAACAGGAGGCTGCCCATCATACATGCTGGGCGGCCTTGCCCTGTGCTGGGTGGCTCCCAGCATGTGAGGAGATGGACACAGATCTGGCTGCATAAGTGCATATGCAGCAATCTGCATTCATCTCAGCCCAAAAGAGCCTTCACAAATACAATGAAATGTGTGGCAGAGTAAACCAAAAACACAGTATTCAAGGGTCACTTAATATGAGTAAAAGTACAGGGAAAGCAATTATAATGTACAGTGAGAAACAGAGAAGAGTTCAAGCAGCAGCACTACCATACGTCACATACAATGCAGAAATACATTTTTAACTGCAATGATCACTGAACTACTCAGCTACAGTATGTGGAGAAGGCTGGAAGGATGCAGTGCTGTATACAACCTGACAGTGAGGAGAGGTATACAGGGAGACTGAGCTCAACACTCCTGGAGACCTGCAGAGCTTTTAGCTATAGGTGCCCAGCATCTCTGTGAAGGAGGATGAGGGAGGAGCAGCCCAGGGCGAGAATACCACAGTGGAATGTTGCCCTGGGCTGGGGGAAGGGCCACTGGGGAAGTGCTGACCTCCCCTGTGTTGACTTCAACCATGGTACTCCTGGTCTGTAAAGGGTCCCCAGTGCCAGTATATATTTATACCCTAGTGATCTACCATGTCCGCTGATCATGGAGCACATCAGCACCACCGGTCCATCTCCTGGAACCGGAAGCATAAAGAATGCGTAATGTGTGGTTCACGTAAGCTGGAACCCACCTTACCTGTCCCCCTATGCATCCAGTGCAGTCCCTTGGGTGTCCCCAGTGTCTTCTGCTAGTAGGTGTATGCAAGGGGATCCTGCCGAAATCACCAACCCACCGATGGTGGCGTGGCAAGGAGGCAGTGTAGTTGCATTAGTGCTGGCATCCCTTGGACTGCCAAGTGCTGAATGCTCAAAAAAGAAAAAAGAAAAAGCTTAGGCATTGCTGCAGCCCCTGTTCAGTGCTTACCAGTTCCTACTGGCACCTAGAAAAACTTGTGTGCCTAAGCATGGGGGTGAGGTATGAGGGGAGAGGAGCCCAGTGCATCCTGGGAGACTCACAAGCTTAAGCTGTTCGGTGCCAGTCCTGTTCTCCATCACCTATACCCAAGGTTTTCCGTGTGGAGAACATTAACCCAGAAGGAGAAAAATAAAATTCTGGATCATGCCCCTCACATTGTTTGTAATTTTTCCTCCTTATAGTAATGCCCCTGACACATTATGCCACAAACCACAATGCCTTTTACATATTATGCCACACGTCATAATGCCTGTGATACATTATACCACACACCGTAATGCCCATTACACAATATTCTGCACACTTTAATGCTCATGCAGAGGCGTATCTATGGTAGGGCAAGTGGGGCACGTGCCCTGGGCGCCTTGGCAGGCCCAGGAGAGGGGGGCGCCGCCGCCGGCCAGGGCATCATGCCCCACTCGCCCCCGTCAAGCCGAAGTGTGAGGGGAGGAGAGCGCAGCGTCTCTCCCTCCCTTCACCGCCGCTGTCAGCCCTAGCAGCGCTGCCAGCAGCGCAGCTGTGTCCGGTCTCCGGTGGCGTTAGCCAATCAGAGCTTGCGGACCGGCTCCTGATTGGCTGCCGGTCCGCGAGCTCTGATTGGCTAGCAAACCGGCGCCACACAACCGCCGGAGACCTGGAGCGGTGAGGGTAAGGAGAGGCGCTGCGCTCTTCTCCCCTCACATATCAGAGCAAGCGGTGAGTGACCGGGGGGGAGGGGGGGAGAGAGAGCACAGTGGGGCATGTAACTGGCACAGTGGGGCATGTATCAGGCACAGTGCGGGTCATGTATCTGGCACAGTGGGGCATGTAACTGGCACAGTGGGGCAATGTAACTGGCACTGTGGGGCATGTAACTGGCACTGTGGGGCATGTATCTGGCACTGTGGGGCAATGTAACTGGCACTGTGGGGCATGTATCTGGCACTGTGGGGCAATGTAACTGGCACTGTGGGGCAATGTAACCGGCACTGTGGGGGATGTATCCGGCACTGTGGGGTATTGTATCTGGCACTGTGGGGCAATGTAACTGGCACTGTGGGGCATGCAACTGGCACTGTGGGGTATTGTATCTGGCACTGTGGGGCAATGTAACTGGCACTGAGGGGCATTGTATGTGGCACTGTGGGGCAATGTAACTGGCACTGTGGGGCATGTATCCAGCACTGTGGGACATTGTATCTGGCACTGTGGGGCAATGTAACTGGCACTGTGGGGCATGTAACTGTCACTGTGGGGCATGTATCCGGCACTGTGGGGCATGTATCCGGCACTGTGGGGCAATGTAACTGGCACTGTGGGGCAATGTAACTGGCACTGTGGGGCAATGTAACTGGCACTGTGGGGCATGTATCTGGCACTGTGGGGCATGTATCTGGCACTGTGGGGCAATGTAACTGGCACTGTGGGGCATGTGTCCGGCACTGTGGGGCATTGTATCTGGCACTGTGGGGCAATGTAACTGGCACTGTGGGCCATTTTCAGTGGCCACACCCCTTCTGGTGTGTGGCCATGCCCATTTTTCAGCGCGCACATGCTTCTTTTTATGTTTTTTTTTTGGGGGGGGGGAGGGACCATTTTCCATCTTGCCCTGGGCTCCGAAAACCTTAGCTACGCCTCTGTGCCCATGACACATTATGCTACACACCGTAATGCCCAACACATTATTCCAAACACCATAATGCCTGTAACACATTATGCCACACACTACAATGCCCATAATATATTATGCCACACACCATAATGCCCGTGATACATCATGCCACACACCACAATGCCCCTAATACATTTTTCAACACATTGTAATGCCTGTGACACATTATGCCACGCATCGCAATGCCCATGATACATTATGCCACTCACCACAATGCCCCTGACACATTATGCCACACACAGAAGTGCCCTTGATATATTATGCCACTCAAAGTAATGCCCAAGATACATTATGCCACACACCACAGTGGCACTGAACCATTATGCAACACATCGCAATGCCTCTAATTCATTATGCCAAACACTGTAATGCCTGTGATACATTATACCACACACCGTAATGCCCATTGCACACTATGCCCCATAGTAAGGCTTCTAACTACTTTTAAATTACATGCTCAATGCCAGGGGTTTCATGCTCTGGGTTCCATGTTCGTTGCCAGGGGTTTCATGCACTGGGTTCCATGTTCGTTGCCAGGGGTTTATTGCTGTGGGATCCATGATCGTTGCCAAGGGTTTCATGCACTGGGTATCCAATGCGCCCCCCCTCCCCACTTGCCATCTTGATAGTAAGATCCTGGCATTGGTTTTGTGACCGACGGTCTCCTGACTGCCCGTCACACATACCCAACCGTTGCCAGGGATTCATTGCTCACTGCCAGGGGTTTCATGCTCTGGGTTGAGCCCATGGCCCATTACTGAAGGTAGGGGGCTTTTGTTCCATTACCTTGCAGTTTTCTCAAAACCTCATGCAATTTAGGAGCTTTGAAACTTTCTCGAGGTTTGAGTATACACCATCCAAATCACTGGATACTAGGAGCTTTATTGCTGTGCTGCAAATTTGCAGAGGTCTGCGATGAGATAGTCACCACCCAGGGAGAGTGAGGACATCTGCAAATCCATTTGCAACTCATTCACCATCTAATTATTTTTCCAGTCTGTGCGGTCTGTGCGTAGCCCAAGACATTTGATTACACTGAGGAAGCCGCCGATAAGGGTCCACAGGCGGAGAAACGCATTTGTAAGGACGGGACATCATTGCTGCAGTCTGCATAAGGACGGGACATTATTGCCGCAGTCAGCTGCTTTCACCTGCAGGAGACACACCACTTTGAGCCCGCCGGCTATCACGTATTCTACCCCAGTGCTAAGGGGAGAATAAACAGGAGTGCATTCCCTGCTCGGGACTCCGGAGAAAAAGTTACCAGTCCTCAATACCCTCACAGCCATGGGGGAGAGGTATTTAAAATAAGTATATCGCATGGTATACAATTAAGGATCCTATGCTGCTATTCATGTGTGTTTGACTTACCTACCGTTGTGGCAATAACTGTATGCTGTACTAAAACTCCATTTACCAATTTATGCACATGGAATTCAAGTGGGAACAACTACGAGTTAAGAGTAAATAAGACTGAGATCTAAACAATTAAAGTTGTGTTGGGAGACACCGGAATATACTAACATCAATTTGTATCTAAACTTTAGTTGTTTGGAGAATGGCTCACAGTCAGGTAGTTTTAATTTTTTATTTTTATTTTTTATGTATAAATTATAACCGGCCAGTTTACGTATACTAATGTTGTATTGCTAAACTTTTTTGATATATAAATTTGTTTCAAAGTAGTAGCGCGGTCTCATTGTATTTATTTATTCTTTGTCTATTTTCGAGGATTTGGGATTAAATCCTCGCGACCAGCTGCTATTACTTTGATTGATGACGGCGCCAGGTGTATATTTGTAGTTTCATGCTCTGGGTTGAGCCCATGGCCCATTACTGAAGGTAGGGGCCTTTTGTTCCATTACCTTGCAGTTTTCTCAAAACCTCATGCAATTTAGGAGCTTTGAAACTTTCTCGAGGTTTGAGTATACACCATCCAAATCACTGGATACTAGGAGCTTTATTGCTGTGCTGCAAATTTGCAGAGGTCTGCGATGAGATAGTCGCCACCCAGGGAGAGTGAGGACAGCTGCAAATCCATTTGCAACTCATTCACCATCTAATTATTTTTCCAGTCTGTGCGGTCTGTGCGTAGCCCAAGACTTACTCCTACAGTGCAATACAAACAGGTGTGATCGGCGTCACGCAGAGTGAAAACACAAAGGTGCTATTGTGATCGAGGTGCACAGTATTAGAAAAGTTGTGGAAAAGTGATGGACGTTCCTGGGCAATGACTGGTGGTGGCTATAAATACAAGCAGATATGGTCCTTCAATTGGCACGTTATGGGAGTGTTATGGACGTGTCAATGCAAGCAGCTGAGCACACAGGTGCACAGCCACAGCATAGGAGGCCCTACTCAGTTAGAGAAACTGCACCTGACTGGTGGAGCACCAATCTGTTGTTGAAATATGCAACAGAACTGAAAGTTTATTCATGTGCATGTACTTACCTTGGAGGGACAGCAGATAGCGATATGTATACAAATGCATGTGTATTATTTGTCTGCTGTATAGTCAAGTACTTGTTTTGTTTCTTTCCCAAGTGTCTTCTAGAGAGAGAGAAGTGAGCACATGTAGCAGACATTTTGTTTGAGAAGTTGTTACTGAAAAGCTGATGTTTGTCACAGTTATATTGATCCTGTTACTCAGTGTTATATAAAGAAGTTATACCTTTACAAGACTCATCCTGTCTGATTGTAAGGTAACTCCTGTGATGATCTTTTATGTATGAGAACTCCGCTGCACACCTATGGTACAATCCATCGCCACACACCAACAGGTTATGGCAGTGCCGTAGCTAGGCATTTTAGCGCTGTGTGCAAGAAACGGCATTGGCGCCCCCCCCAATGCAAGATAGGCGCAGGCGCGCAAAATATATATAGGGGCGTGGCTTCATGGGGAAGGGGCGTGGCCACAAAATAATACCAATTCATACTACGGTGCACAGTAGTCTCCATTATCAAATTACGCTGCACAGTAGAGCCACTACACCAGGTAGAGCCCCTTTTACACATTACGGCAGACAGTGTCCCCTTTTTTACACATTTCGGCAGACAGCGTCCCCCTTTTTACACATTACGGTAGACAGAGTCCCCTTTTTACACATTACGGCCGACAGCGTCCCCCTTTTTTACACATTACGGTAGACAGCGTCCCCCTTTTTACACATTACGGTAGACAGAGTCCCCTTTTTACACATTACGGCAGACAGCGTCCCCCTTTTTTACACATTACGGTAGACAGCGTCCCCTTTTTACACATTACGGCAGACAGCGTCCCCCTTTTTTACACATTACGGTAGACAGCGTCCCCTTTTTACACATTACGGCAGACAGTGTCCTCTTTTTTACACATTACATTGCGCTCACTTAACTCACCAGTCTCCAGAGCTGTCCTGCTGCCTCTACCTTGTTTCCTGTCTCCCCATTTTCTCTGCATCGCAGCAGTGTACTCTCCATCGTCAGTGCTGCCTGCTGTCCTTTACTGCAGACAGTGCTGTCCTGTGCCCGCTGCCCAGAGCTGTATTAAGGCTATAGGGGGCCCGGGGCACTTCAGACAATGGGGCCCCTAATAAAGAGGCAGGCAGATGAATTTTATATATATATATATATATATATATATATAGTGGTCGGAGTGGGAATTTTGAAGTGAGGGTATGGAAATTTAAAGGGGTATAGTTTCCACTCTGGGGTGTACTGTTGCTCACGTCAAAGGCACGCGCGCTGAAAAAGGGGCGTGTCCTTAAGAGGCACTGGATGAGAGGGAGGACACTTGGCGGTAGAAGGACGGAGGGGGGTGGGGGCATTGGGTGGGAGGAGGACATAATAGGGAGAGGGACAGAAGAAGGGAGGGATGCTGGGTGGGAGAGGATGCAAGGTGGGAGAGAGACATATTGGGGATTGGGACACTGTGTGGGAGAGGGTTGCAGTGTGGGAGAGGACGCAGGGTGAGAGGGGTGTGTGCAGGGTGAGAGGGGGGTGTTCAGGGTAAGAGAGGACGCAGGGTGAGAGGGGGGTGTACAGGGTGAGAGGGGACGCAGGGTGAGAGGGGACGCAGGGTGAGAGGGGGGTGTACAGGGTGAGAGAGGATGCAGGGTGAGAGGGGGGTGCACAGGGTGAGAAAGGATGCAGGGTGAGAGGGGGGCGTACAGGGTGAGAGAGGATGCAGGGTGAGAGGGGGTTGTGCAGGTTGAGAGGGGGGCGTACATGGTGAGAGAGGACGCCCGGTAAGAGGGGGTTGTGCAGGGTGAGAGGGGGGTGTATATGGTGAGAGAGGACGCCCGGTAATAGGGGGTTGTGCAGGGTGAGAGGGGGGTGTACTGGGTGAGAGGGGGGTGTACAGGGTGAGAGAGGATGCAGGGTGAGAGTGGGTTGTGCAGGGTGGGAGAGGAACATAGATATACGTATGATGATTTTGATTTCAAAATAAAGCCTACCAGACCACTAGGTGCACTGCATTGCTCTAGCGGCGGCAGTAACTGGGTGCACCGTGCACCCCACGATGTGGGAGCCCGGTGGCGGCGGCAGGAACAAGGAGTGAGCACCCCAAGTGGGAGCCCGGCAGCAGCAGGGATGAGAGCCGGCGCATCGCACGTGGGCGGAGCTACAGCAGGGACGGGAGCAACTTCTATAAGCGCAGCAGGCTGGTCACTTCCTCCGCCTCCTGCTGCGCTCAGCTGCCCCGTCCTGTATTCTATGCGGCGCTGGCGGCTACGAGTTTGCCTGCCAGTGCCGCGGGGATCCGGGAGTGCTGCAGCTCGGATCGGTGAAGATCCGACCTGTGACAGCTGACAGGGGCGGCGTGGCATTCTCCATCTTCAGCGCTGCCTGCTCTTCTCTACTGCAGGCAGCGCTGTCCTGTGCCCGCTGCCTCTCCCTCTGCCTCCAGTGTCCCGGGGGTGTTTTCCGCGCTGCTGATTTAACACCGGCATTGGGGGGAAAGGCGGCGGAGATGTATATACATTACATTTTGTTTGTGGCTGGATGCGCCCCAGCTCACACTGCGCTGTGTGCAAGGCACACAGCGCACATACCAAGTTACGGCACTGGGTTATGGTCCCAGGCTGGAGTCTATACAGGATAAAAAGAAATCAGGAGTACATCCCAAGCAGCATCTAAATCGTAAGACAGAGTCAACACTGCACTGCAAGTCCCAGCAGGCACTGACAGCAGACTGTGTAATATATGCAAGAATCACCCAGGAGAAACTCTAATGGGCCCTACACACTGGCCGACCCGCCGCCGAGCTGCCCGACGCCGGATATGGCCGACGAGCGACCCGGCGGCGGGGGGGTAGTGACGGGGGGAGTGAAGTTTCTTCACTCCCCCCGTCACACGGCTCCATTGAAGTGCAGGCAAATATGGACAAGATCGTCTATATTGGCCTGCATGCACAGCCGACGGGGGACCAGCGATGAACGAGCGCGGGACCGCGCATCGTTCATCGCTGGAGCCTCCACACTGAAAGATATGAACGAGTTCTCGTTCATTTATGAACGAGATCGTTCATATCTTTCAAAAAATCGGCATGTGTGTAGGGCCTATAAGAAAAAACTGTGAGCAAAACAAGTTTATTACTACACAGGAATAGAGAGATTCACACAGAAAGGGGATATGGCTAATTACACAGATCTCAGATTAGCGGCAAGCAAGCTTTCTAATGAAAACTATCAGATATGGAAGTTTAAAATAGAAATGCTATTAACCAGAGATGATTTATGGGAAGTCATAAATACAGACAGACCTGCAGGAGGGGATCAGCAGTGGATTAAGAAGGACAAACAGGCAAGAGCAACCATTAGTTTACTGGTGGAGGATGACCAGCTCATACATATTAGAGAAGAAAGTACAGCTAAAGGCATGTGGACAACATTACAGAGAGTACATGAAAGGTCAAGTTTGAACAGCAAACTATTCCTATTAAGAAAGTTATACCAGATAAGGTTTAACAAAGGAAAGACAATGCAAGAACACATTAATGCACTACTAGATATAACTATACAGCTCAGATCCATTGGAGAAGAAATTAAAAGCAACAACATAGTAGCTATTCTCCTGTGCAGTTTACCACATACATACAGTGCCCTGATAAATACACTAGAAATCAGAAATCACGCTAGATTTTGTAAAGAACAGGCTCATAAAGGAGTATCAACGCAGAAAGCGCTCACAGAGGTGTTCATTCCGAGTTGATCGCCCGCTAGCTGTTTTTTGCAGCCGTACAAACGCTAAGCCACCGCCCTCTGGGAGTGTATTGTAGCTTAGCAGAAATGCGAATGAAAGGATCGCAGAGCGGCCACAAAAAAAAAAATCTGCAGTTTCAAAGTAGCTCCAGACCTACTCCTAGCTTGCGTTCACTTCAGACTGTTCATTTCCTGATCTGACGTCATAAACACGTCCTGCATTCGGCCAGCCATGCCTGCGTCTTTTCTGGCACGCCTGCGTTTTTCCGAACACTCCCTGAAAATGGTCAGTTGACACCCAGAAACGCCCACTTCATGTCAATCACTCTGCGACCAGCAGTGCGACTGAAAAGCTTTGCTAGACGTTGTGTAAAAAAACATCGGCCGTTGTGAAAGTACGTCGCGCGTGCGCACTGCGCCGCATACGCATGCACAGAAGTGCCTTTTTTTACATCATCGCTGCGCAGCGAACATTTTTAGCTAGCGATCAACTCGGAATGACCCCCAGAGTGTAATACTGAAAGTGATACAGAGAAAGCACTTAAAATGGCGGATACTAAGCCACACACTAGGGAAACAAGAGCATATTTCAGATGCAAGAAAGTGTGTCACCTTAAAAAAGATTGCACCATATGGAAGACAGCATAAACCACCTGAAAGATTACACACAAAAAAGAGTCAAGGCCACACTGAGAGACACAAGTGCAAATAATTGGAATAGAACATTTAAAGCGACAGTAGCCCAATTGTCGGACAAATGGTACGTAGACTCAGGAGCGACTAGTCATATGATGAAAAACAAGGACTTCTTTATGAAACTTGATTTGAACCATAAAGAAACTATCTATCTAGCAGATGGTACAAGTATCATTGCAGAAGGAAAAGGTCAATTCTTATGCTCCAAGGGTAATGGCAACTACACGCAGATACCCATAACAGATGTACTATATGTTCCCAAGCTAGAAGGAACACTGTTATCAGTAAAGAACTTAGTAGAAAAAGTAAAGAACTTAGTAGAAAAAGTTCCAGAATAACAAATGTTTTATCCAAAATGGAAGAGAAACGCTAGCTACAGCCAGAATAGAAGAACATTTATATTGTCTGGATATCGCAGTGCAGCGGGTAAAGCTAAGTGCACAGAAACACACTGACTGCATTCACAAGTGGCATAGAAGATTAGGACACAGACGGGATCCGGTCTGAAGATCGACAGTGTCTAGGTCGACAATGTTTAGGTCGACCACTATAGGTCGACAGTCACTAGGTCGACATGGATGGAAGGTCGACAGGGTTTCTAGGTCGACATGTGCTAGGTCGACAGGTCTAAAGGTCGACATGAGTTTTCACATTTTTTTTCTTTTTTTGAATTTTTTCATACTTAACGATCCACGTGGACTACGATTGGAACGGTAAAGTGTGCCGAGCGAAGCGGTAGCGGAGAGAAGGCACCATGCCCGAAGCATGGCAAGCGAAGCGAGCCATGCGAGGGGACGCGGTGCACTAATTTGGGATCCCGGTCACTCTACGAAGAAAACGACACCAAAAAAAATCCTTGTGTCGACCTTTAGACCTGTCGACCTAGCACATGTCGACATAGAAACCCTGTCGACCTTCCATCCATGTCGACCTAGTGACTGTCGACCTATAGTGGTCGACCTAAACATTGTCGACCTAGACACTGTCGATTTGATGAACCACACCCGACACAGACACCCATATTGCATAAAGGAAATGCAGGGGAGAGACCTAGCCAGAGATCTCACAGTGTCAGATTGTTCAGAAATTATGAAATGCCAATGCTGCATAAAAGCAAAAGCAACAAGGGAAAAATTCCAAAGAAAAGTGAAAGCAGAGCTTCAAGACCACTAGACCTTGTACATAGTGATGTACATGGACCTATGAAAATACGCATGTCAGGAGGCAAAAGGTATATGCTAACATTTATTGACGACTATTCCAGGTTCATAGTTACTTATCTAATACAAAGTAAAGATGAAGTCTTACACAAGCTGCAAAACTATGTGTCCATGACCAGAAACAGATTCAAGAGGAATATGCTGACTTTCCTCAGCGACAATGGAGGTGAGTTCACAGGACAGAAAATAGAACAGTACTTAAGAGGACTCGGCATAGAGCATCAGAGTACAATACTGTACACACCAGAGCAAAATGGTGTATCTGAAAGAAAAAACAGATCGTTAACAGAAATGATAGGATGTATGCTCACAGATTCAGGACTACCTGATAAATATTGGGGTGAAGCAGCAATGACAGCCACTTATGTTCAAAATAGACTATTCTCCAAAGCAGTAGGGAAAACACCTTATGAGCTATGGCATGGTAAGAAACCCAGCCTTAAGCACATTAGAGTTTTCGGATGTAAAGCCTTCGCCTACATTCCAGCAGAAAAATGGAGCAAGTTACAGAACCGAGCAGTAGAGGGAGTTCTAGTCAGTTACAGTGAACTTTCAAAAGGCTACAGAATCTTAAATCAAAAGATTGGAAAAATAATAATAAGCAACAGTGTGACATTCATGGAAGAAGCAAGAGATGATGTCATAATTCCAGAAAACTCAACTGAAGAGGAAAGTACAGAATCCAAAGAAACAGATGAACTAGAAATCACTCAAGAAGTCCAGGTAGAACATAGGACAGATACCAGCGACACTCAGGAAAGTATAATAGGAGTGAGACGCTCTTCAAGAGAAAATAAGGGAAAAGCATATGTACACTTATCTTACAAAGCAACAGTTGTTAACATCCGAGAACCTACATCACGGGAAGAAATTGCTAGCTTTCCAGAAAGAGAAGCACAGATATGGGTAAGAGCCACGAAGGAAGAAATGGAATCAATAAAAGACAATCAGACATGTACGTTGACCAAACTATCAGCAGATAAAAAGGCCATAGGATGTAAATGGAATTTCAAGGTCAAGTATGATACTGAAGGAAAGTAGAAAGATACAAGGCAAGATTAGTTGCTAAAGGATATTCACAGAAATTTGGAGAAGATTACGATGAAATGTTTGCTCCAGTTGTGAAGCACACCACCATTAGAACCTTACTTGTAACAGCAGCCATAAAAGGTATGCAGGTGAAACATTTTGACGTGAAGACGGCTTTCTTACATGGTGAACTAAAGGAAGACATATACATGGAACAACCACCAGGTTTTGGGAATTCTCAAAAACCAGATCATGTATGTAAGCTTAACAAAAGCATATACGGCCTAAAGCAAGCATCAAGAGCATGGAATACAAAGATAAATGAAGTCTTAATGGAGAAGGGGTTCATCAGCAGTAAAGTAGACCCCTGTCTTTATACAAAGTTAATAAAAGAAAGATGGATCTATGTATTAATTTACGTGGATGATTTACTAGTTTGTTTCGAACAAGAAGGAGATGAAATTGAACTACTACAAGAACTAAACAGTCAATTTGAAACAAAAGACCTAAGTCACATAATGCATTATTTGGGAATGCAAATCTCAAGAGAACATGATGGAACATTAACATTAAATCAGAAATGCAAGATTCAGGAAACCATTGAGGAGTTTGGTATACAAGAAGCAAAGATATCAATCACTCCTATGGAGACAAGTTATGTAAAGGAATCAAACAATCAGAGTGAACCCTTACAAAATTATAATAGTGCGGTTTGGCCCAGCCTCAACTCACGACAAGAACAGACTACAAAGAATTGTTAAAGTTGCTGGTAAAATTGTAGGGACCAATCTCCCAGAAATTGAAGACATCTATTGGACTAGGGTCACGAAGCGGGTGGAAAGGATCATCAATGACCAGCCCCACCCCACCCTTGACCTGTTCCGATGGCTGCCACCTGGCAGGCACTACAGCTCGAAGCTAGTGAGGACTGCCAGACATAGGAACAGCTTCTTTCCCCAGGCAACTATCATGTTGAACTCGACTATTGTCTAGACCACTCCACAACCTACACGAAAGATGGTACTCAATTACCCGCCATGCTTCCCTTCTCTGTGTTGTGTTATGCTGCGTTTTGTCATTGGCATCCTATTGTGTTGTCTGAGAGCTGTGGTTATTGGAAACAAATTCCTTGTGTACTCTGTATTCGGTACTGATATACTTGGCAATAAAAGTGATTCTGATTCTGAAGATAATCATTTATACAGAAAAGCTGGGTATTTTTTGTAGTAGAACTACAGGTACCAGCGGGCCCGTTTCCCCCCCGCATGCTGGTACTTGTGGTTCTCCAAGTACCAGCTTGTGGGGGAGGCTTGCTGGGACTTGTAGTTCTGCTACAAAAAACAATATTCTATTTTTACACAAAAGGCTTTCAGCCTCCCATCCACCGCCCTTGGATAGGGGGACAGCCTCGGGCTTCACCCCTGGTCCTTGGGTGGCTGGAGGGGGGACCCCTTGATTTAAGGGGTCCCCACTCCTCCAGAGTACCCCGGCCAGGGGTGACTAGTTGGTGATTTAATGCCAGGGCCGCAGGGACCAATATAAGTGTCCCCTGGCTGTGGCATTATCTCTCTGACTAGTGGAGACCGGTGCTGGTGGTAAAAATACAGGGGACCCCTACGTCTATTGTCCCCCGTATTTTTTGCACCAGGACCAGGTGCAGAGCCTGGTGCTGGTTGTTTAAATATGGGGGAACCCCTGTCAATTTGTCCCCCGTATTTTTACAACCAGGACTGGCTCAAAGAGCCCCAGGCTGGTTATGCTTAGGAGGGGGGGACCCCACACAATTTTTTTTTCAGTTCTTAACCCACTCAGCACTGCTCACAATGCACACAATGAAGCCCTGCACGGATCTCACAGATCCGGCCGGGATTCCTTGTGTTTTGTTAGGCAGTGTTTTACTAATCACTCCCTGTAAAACACTGTCTGACATTACGAATCACATCGACATCGGAAAATACGAATGTTGCAAACTCGGCAGCTTAGTAAATTACCGTATCAGGATTCAAAAAGTTGCAGTAAAATGCACCCTATAAAAAATGAGTTTAAACCCTGCACAAATCGACTCAAACACGAATATTAGTAAATATACCCCCTAGTCTGTTTAGAAGGGGAGTTGAACTGAAGGTTTTTTTCTAGAGATGTGCGGGTTCAGTTTTACTCGGATTTACTCGGGGCTCGAAGCGGCATCTTATTGGATCACAGATGTCACGTGTTTTGGATAGCCAATAAGCAAAATCCGAAATACCCGAGTAAATCCGGGTAAAACCGAACCCGCACATCTCAAGTTTATTCATGTGCATGTGCTTACCTTGGAGGGACAGCAGATGGCGATATGTATACAAATGCATGTGTATTATTTGTCTGCTGTATAGTCAAGTACTTGTTTTGTTTCGTTCCCAGGTGTCTTCTAGAGAGAGAGAAGTGAGCACATGTAGCATTTTGTTTGAGAAGCTGTTACTGAAAAGCTGATGTTTGTCACAGTTATATTTGTCCTGTTAGTGTTATATAAAGAAGTTATACCTTTACAAGACTCATCCTGTCTGATTGTAAGGTAACTCCTGTGATGATCTTTTATGTATGAGAACTCCGCTGCACACCTATGGTACAATCCATCGCCACACACCAACAGGTTATGGCAGTGCCGTAGCTAGGCATTTTAGCGCTGTGTGCAAGAAACGGCATTGGCGCCCTCCCCAATGCAAGATAGGCGCAGGCGCGCAAAATATATATAGGGGCGTGGCTTCATGGGGAAGGGGCGTGGCCACAAAATAATACCAATTCATACTACGGTGCACAGTAGTCTCCATTATCAAATTACGCTGCACAGTAGAGCCACTACACCAGGTAGAGCCCCTTTTACACATTACGGCAGACAGTGTCCCCTTTTTTACACATTTCGGCAGACAGCGTCCCCCTTTTTACACATTACGGTAGACAGAGTCCCCTTTTTACACATTACGGCCGACAGCGTCCCCCTTTTTTACACATTACGGTAGACAGCGTCCCCCTTTTTACACATTACGGTAGACAGAGTCCCCTTTTTACACATTACGGCAGACAGCGTCCCCCTTTTTTACACATTACGGTAGACAGCGTCCCCTTTTTACACATTACGGCAGACAGCGTCCCCCTTTTTTACACATTACGGTAGACAGCGTCCCCTTTTTACACATTACGGCAGACAGTGTCCTCTTTTTTACACATTACATTGCGCTCACTTAACTCACCAGTCTCCAGAGCTGTCCTGCTGCCTCTACCTTGTTTCCTGTCTCCCCATTTTCTCTGCATCGCAGCAGTGTACTCTCCATCGTCAGTGCTGCCTGCTGTCCTTTACTGCAGACAGTGCTGTCCTGTGCCCGCTGCCCAGAGCTGTATTAAGGCTATAGGGGGCCCGGGGCACTCCAGACAATGGGGCCCCTAATAAAGAGGCAGGCAGATGAATTTTATATATATATATATATATATATATATATATATAGTGGTCGGAGTGGGAATTTTGAAGTGAGGGTATGGAAATTTAAAGGGGTATAGTTTCCACTCTGGGGTGTACTGTTGCTCACGTCAAAGGCACGCGCGCTGAAAAAGGGGCGTGTCCTTAAGAGGCACTGGATGAGAGGGAGGACACTTGGCGGTAGAAGGACGGAGGGGGGTGGGGGCATTGGGTGGGAGGAGGACATAATAGGGAGAGGGACAGAAGAAGGGAGGGATGCTGGGTGGGAGAGGATGCAAGGTGGGAGAGAGACATATTGGGGATTGGGACACTGTGTGGGAGAGGGTTGCAGTGTGGGAGAGGACGCAGGGTGAGAGGGGTGTGTGCAGGGTGAGAGGGGGGTGTTCAGGGTAAGAGAGGACGCAGGGTGAGAGGGGGGTGTACAGGGTGAGAGGGGACGCAGGGTGAGAGGGGACGCAGGGTGAGAGGGGGGTGTACAGGGTGAGAGAGGATGCAGGGTGAGAGGGGGGTGCACAGGGTGAGAAAGGATGCAGGGTGAGAGGGGGGCGTACAGGGTGAGAGAGGATGCAGGGTGAGAGGGGGTTGTGCAGGTTGAGAGGGGGGCGTACATGGTGAGAGAGGACGCCCGGTAAGAGGGGGTTGTGCAGGGTGAGAGGGGGGTGTATATGGTGAGAGAGGACGCCCGGTAATAGGGGGTTGTGCAGGGTGAGAGGGGGGTGTACTGGGTGAGAGGGGGGTGTACAGGGTGAGAGAGGATGCAGGGTGAGAGTGGGTTGTGCAGGGTGGGAGAGGAACATAGATATACGTATGATGATTTTGATTTCAAAATAAAGCCTACCAGACCACTAGGTGCACTGCATTGCTCTAGCGGCGGCAGTAACTGGGTGCACCGTGCACCCCACGATGTGGGAGCCCGGTGGCGGCGGCAGGAACAAGGAGTGAGCACCCCAAGTGGGAGCCCGGCAGCAGCAGGGATGAGAGCCGGCGCATCGCACGTGGGCGGAGCTACAGCAGGGACGGGAGCAACTTCTATAAGCGCAGCAGGCTGGTCACTTCCTCCGCCTCCTGCTGCGCTCAGCTGCCCCGTCCTGTCTTCTATGCGGCGCTGGCGGCTACGAGTTTGCCTGCCAGTGCCGCGGGGATCCGGGAGTGCTGCAGCTCGGATCGGTGAAGATCCGACCTGTGACAGCTGACAGGGGCGGCGTGGCATTCTCCATCTTCAGCGCTGCCTGCTCTTCTCTACTGCAGGCAGCGCTGTCCTGTGCCCGCTGCCTCTCCCTCTGCCTCCAGTGTCCCGGGGGTGTTTTCCGCGCTGCTGATTTAACACCGGCATTGGGGGGAAAGGCGGCGGAGATGTATATACATTACATTTTGTTTGTGGCTGGATGCGCCCCAGCTCACACTGCGCTGTGTGCAAGGCACACAGCGCACATACCAAGTTACGGCACTGGGTTATGGTCCCAGGCTGGAGTCTATACAGGATAAAAAGAAATCAGGAGTACATCCCAAGCAGCATCTAAATCGTAAGACAGAGTCAACACTGCACTGCAAGTCCCAGCAGGCACTGACAGCAGACTGTGTAATATATGCAAGAATCACCCAGGAGAAACTCTAATGGGCCCTACACACTGGCCGACCCGCCGCCGAGCTGCCCGACGGCGGATATGGCCGACGAGCGACCCGGCGGCGGGGGGGTAGTGACGGGGGGAGTGAAGTTTCTTCACTCCCCCCGTCACACGGCTCCATTGAAGTGCAGGCAAATATGGACAAGATCGTCTATATTGGCCTGCATGCACAGCCGACGGGGGACCAGCGATGAACGAGCGCGGGACCGCGCATCGTTCATCGCTGGAGCCTCCACACTGAAAGATATGAACGAGTTCTCGTTCATTTATGAACGAGATCGTTCATATCTTTCAAAAAATCGGCATGTGTGTAGGGCCTATAAGAAAAAACTGTGAGCAAAACAAGTTTATTACTACACAGGAATAGAGAGATTCACACAGAAAGGGGATATGGCTAATTACACAGATCTCAGATTAGCGGCAAGCAAGCTTTCTAATGAAAACTATCAGATATGGAAGTTTAAAATAGAAATGCTATTAACCAGAGATGATTTATGGGAAGTCATAAATACAGACAGACCTGCAGGAGGGGATCAGCAGTGGATTAAGAAGGACAAACAGGCAAGAGCAACCATTAGTTTACTGGTGGAGGATGACCAGCTCATACATATTAGAGAAGAAAGTACAGCTAAAGGCATGTGGACAACATTACAGAGAGTACATGAAAGGTCAAGTTTGAACAGCAAACTATTCCTATTAAGAAAGTTATACCAGATAAGGTTTAACAAAGGAAAGACAATGCAAGAACACATTAATGCACTACTAGATATAACTATACAGCTCAGATCCATTGGAGAAGAAATTAAAAGCAACAACATAGTAGCTATTCTCCTGTGCAGTTTACCACATACATACAGTGCCCTGATAAATACACTAGAAAGCAGAAATCACGCTAGATTTTGTAAAGAACAGGCTCATAAAGGAGTATCAACGCAGAAAGCGCTCACAGAGGTGTTCATTCCGAGTTGATCGCCCGCTAGCTGTTTTTTGCAGCCGTACAAACGCTAAGCCACCGCCCTCTGGGAGTGTATTTTAGCTTAGCAGAAATGCGAATGAAAGGATCGCAGAGCGGCCACAAAAAAAAAATCTGCAGTTTCAAAGTTGCTCCAGACCTACTCCTAGCTTGCGTTCACTTCAGACTGTTCATTTCCTGATCTGACGTCATAAACATGTCCTGCATTCGGCCAGCCATGCCTGCGTCTTTTCTGGCACGCCTGCGTTTTTCCGAACACTCCCTGAAAATGGTCAGTTGACACCCAGAAACGCCCACTTCATGTCAATCACTCTGCGACCAGCAGTGCGACTGAAAAGCTTTGCTAGACGTTGTGTAAAAAAACATCGTCCGTTGTGAAAGTACTTCGCGCGTGCGCACTGCGCCGCATACGCATGCACAGAAGTGCCTTTTTTTAGATCATCGCTGCGCAGCGAACATTTTTAGCTAGCGATCAACTCGGAATGACCCCCAGAGTGTAATACTGAAAGTGATACAGAGAAAGCACTTAAAATGGCGGATACTAAGCCACACACTAGGGAAACAAGAGCATATTTCAGATGCAAGAATGTGTGTCACCTTAAAAAAGATTGCACCATATGGAAGACAGCATAAACCACCTGAAAGATTACACACAAAAAAGAGTCAAGGCCACACTGAGAGACACTAGTGCAAATAATTGGAATAGAACATTTAAAGCGACAGTAGCCCAATTGTCGGACAAATGGTACGTAGACTCAGGAGCGACTAGTCATATGATGAAAAACAAGGACTTCTTTATGAAACTTGATTTGAACCATAAAGAAACTATCTATCTAGCAGATGGTACAAGTATCATTGCAGAAGGAAAAGGTCAATTCTTATGCTCCAAGGGTAATGGCAACTACACGCAGATACCCATAACAGATGTACTATATGTTCCCAAGCTAGAAGGAACACTGTTATCAGTAAAGAACTTAGTAGAAAAAGTAAAGAACTTAGTAGAAAAAGTTCCAGAATAACAAATGTTTTATCCAAAATGGAAGAGAAACGCTAGCTACAGCCAGAATAGAAGAACATTTATATTGTCTGGATATCGCAGTGCAGCGGGTAAAGCTAAGTGCACAGAAACACACTGACTGCATTCACAAGTGGCATAGAAGATTAGGACACAGACGGGATCCGGTCTGAAGATCGACGGTGTCTAGGTCGACAATGTTTAGGTCGACCACTATAGGTCGACAGTCACTAGGTCGACATGGATGGAAGGTCGACAGGGTTTCTAGGTCGACATGTGCTAGGTCGACAGGTCTAAAGGTCGACATGAGTTTTCACATTTTTTTTCTTTTTTTGAATTTTTTCATACTTAACGATCCACGTGGACTACGATTGGAACGGTAAAGTGTGCCGAACGAAGCGGTAGCGGAGAGAAGGCACCATGCCCGAAGCATGGCAAGCGAAGCGAGCCATGCGAGGGGACGCGGTGCACTAATTTGGGATCCCGGTCACTCTACGAAGAAAACGACACCAAAAAAAAATCCTCGTGTCGACCTTTAGACCTGTCGACCTAGCACATGTCGACATAGAAACCCTGTCGACCTTCCATCCATGTCGACCTAGTGACTGTCGACCTATAGTGGTCGACCTAAACATTGTCGACCTAGACACTGTCGATTTGATGAACCACACCCGACACAGACACCCATATTGCATAAAGGAAATGCAGGGGAGAGACCTAGCCAGAGATCTCACAGTGTCAGATTGTTCAGAAATTATGAAATGCCAATGCTGCATAAAAGCAAAAGCAACAAGGGAAAAATTCCAAAGAAAAGTGAAAGCAGAGCTTCAAGACCACTAGACCTTGTACATAGTGATGTACATGGACCTATGAAAATACGCATGTCAGGAGGCAAAAGGTATATGCTAACATTTATTGACGACTATTCCAGGTTCATAGTTACTTATCTAATACAAAGTAAAGATGAAGTCTTACACAAGCTGTAAAACTATGTGTCCATGACCAGAAACAGATTCAAGAGGAATATGCTGACTTTCCTCAGCGACAATGGAGGTGAGTTCACAGGACAGAAAATAGAACAGTACTTAAGAGGACTCGGCATAGAGCATCAGAGTACAATACTGTACACACCAGAGCAAAATGGTGTATCTGAAAGAAAAAACAGATCGTTAACAGAAATGATAGGATGTATGCTCACAGATTCAGGACTACCTGATAAATATTGGGGTGAAGCAGCAATGACAGCCACTTATGTTCAAAATAGACTATTCTCCAAAGCAGTAGGGAAAACACCTTATGAGCTATGGCATGGTAAGAAACCCAGCCTTAAGCACATTAGAGTTTTCGGATGTAAAGCCTTCGCCTACATTCCAGCAGAAAAATGGAGCAAGTTACAGAACCGAGCAGTAGAGGGAGTTCTAGTCAGTTACAGTGAACTTTCAAAAGGCTACAGAATCTTAAATCAAAAGATTGGAAAAATAATAATAAGCAACAGTGTGACATTCATGGAAGAAGCAAGAGATGATGTCATAATTCCAGAAAACTCAACTGAAGAGGAAAGTACAGAATCCAAAGAAACAGATGAACTAGAAATCACTCAAGAAGTCCAGGTAGAACATAGGACAGATACCAGCGACACTCAGGAAAGTATAATAGGAGTGAGACGCTCTTCAAGAGAAAATAAGGGAAAAGCATATGTACACTTATCTTACAAAGCAACAGTTGTTAACATCCGAGAACCTACATCACGGGAAGAAATTGCTAGCTTTCCAGAAAGAGAAGCACAGATATGGGTAAGAGCCACGAAGGAAGAAATGGAATCAATTAAAGACAATCAGACATGTACGTTGACCAAACTATCAGCAGATAAAAAGGCCATAGGATGTAAATGGAATTTCAAGGTCAAGTATGATACTGAAGGAAAGTAGAAAGATACAAGGCAAGATTAGTTGCTAAAGGATATTCACAGAAATTTGGAGAAGATTACGATGAAATGTTTGCTCCAGTTGTGAAGCACACCACCATTAGAACCTTACTTGTAACAGCAGCCATAAAAGGTATGCAGGTGAAACATTTTGACGTGAAGACGGCTTTCTTACATGGTGAACTAAAGGAAGACATATACATGGAACAACCACCAGGTTTTGGGAATTCTCAAAAACCAGATCATGTATGTAAGCTTAACAAAAGCATATACGGCCTAAAGCAAGCATCAAGAGCATGGAATACAAAGATAAATGAAGTCTTAATGGAGAAGGGGTTCATCAGCAGTAAAGTAGACCCCTGTCTTTATACAAAGTTAATAAAAGAAAGATGGATCTATGTATTAATTTACGTGGATGATTTACTAGTTTGTTTCGAACAAGAAGGAGATGAAATTGAACTACTACAAGAACTAAACAGTCAATTTGAAACAAAAGACCTAAGTCACATAATGCATTATTTGGGAATGCAAATCTCAAGAGAACATGATGGAACATTAACATTAAATCACAAATGCAAGATTCAGGAAACCATTGAGGAGTTTGGTATACAAGAAGCAAAGATATCAATCACTCCTATGGAGACAAGTTATGTAAAGGAATCAAACAATCAGAGTGAACCCTTACAAAATTATAATAGTGCGGTTTGGCCCAGCCTCAACTCACGACAAGAACAGACTACAAAGAATTGTTAAAGTTGCTGGTAAAATTGTAGGGACCAATCTCCCAGAAATTGAAGACATCTATTGGACTAGGGTCACGAAGCGGGTGGAAAGGATTATCAATGACCAGCCCCACCCCACCCTTGACCTGTTCCGATGGCTGCCACCTGGCAGGCACTACAGCTCGAAGCTAGTGAGGACTGCCAGACATAGGAACAGCTTCTTTCCCCAGGCAACTATCATGTTGAACTCGACTATTGTCTAGACCACTCCACAACCTACACGAAAGATGGTACTCAAGCACCCGCCATGCTTCCCTTCTCTGTGTTGTGTTATGCTGTGTTTTGTCATTGTCATCCTATTGTGTTGTCTGAGAGCTGTGGTTATTGGAAACAAATTCCTTGTGTACTCTGTATTCGGTACTGATATACTTGGCAATAAAAGTGATTCTGATTCTGAAGATAATCATTTATACAGAAAAGCTGGGTATTTTTTGTAGTAGAACTACAGGTACCAGCGGGCCCGTTTCCCCCCCGCATGCTGGTACTTGTGGTTCTCCAAGTACCAGCTTGTGGGGGAGGCTTGCTGGGACTTTTAGTTCTGCTACAAAAAACAATATTCTATTTTTACACAAAAGGCTTTCAGCCTCCCATCCACCGCCCTTGGATAGGGGGACAGCCTCGGGCTTCACCCCTGGTCCTTGGGTGGCTGGAGGGGGGACCCCTTGATTTAAGGGGTCCCCACTCCTCCAGAGTACCCCGGCCAGGGGTGACTAGTTGGTGATTTAATGCCAGGGCCGCAGGGACCAATATAAGTGTCCCCCGGCTGTGGCATTATCTCTCTGACTAGTGGAGACCGGTGCTGGTGGTAAAAATACAGGGGACCCCTACGTCTATTGTCCCCCGTATTTTTTGCACCAGGACCAGGTGCAGAGCCCGGTGCTGGTTGTTTAAATATGGGGGAACCCCTGTCAATTTGTCCCCCGTATTTTTACAACCAGGACTGGCTCAAAGAGCCCCAGGCTGGTTATGCTTAGGAGGGGGGGACCCCACGCAATTTTTTTTTCAGTTCTTAACCCACTCAGCACTGCTCACAATGCACACAATGAAGCCCTGCACGGATCACACAGATCCGGCCGGGATTCCTTGTGTTTTGTTAGGCAGTGTTGTACTAATCACTCCCTGTAAAACACTGTCTGACATTACGAATCACATCGACATCGGAAAATACGAATGTTGCAAACTCGGCAGCTTAGTAAATTACCGTATCAGGATTCAAAAAGTTGCAGTAAAATGCACCCTATAAAAAATGAGTTTAAACCCTGCACAAATCGACTCAAACACGAATATTAGTAAATATACCCCCTAGTCTGTTTAGAAGGGGAGTTGAACTGAAGGTTTTTTTCTAGAGATGTGCGGGTTCAGTTTTACTCGGATTTACTCGGGGCTCGAAGCGGCATCTTATTGGATCACAGATGTCACGTGTTTTGGATAGCCAATAAGCAAAATCCGAAATACCCGAGTAAATCCGGGTAAAACCGAACCCGCACATCTCAAGTTTATTCATGTGCATGTGCTTACCTTGGAGGGACAGCAGATGGCGATATGTATACAAATGCATGTGTATTATTTGTCTGCTGTATAGTCAAGTACTTGTTTTGTTTCGTTCCCAGGTGTCTTCTAGAGAGAGAGAAGTGAGCACATGTAGCATTTTGTTTGAGAAGCTGTTACTGAAAAGCTGATGTTTGTCACAGTTATATTTGTCCTGTTAGTGTTATATAAAGAAGTTATACCTTTACAAGACTCATCCTGTCTGATTGTAAGGTAACTCCTGTGATGATCTTTTATGTATGAGAACTCCGCTGCACACCTATGGTACAATCCATCGCCACACACCAACAGGTTATGGCAGTGCCGTAGCTAGGCATTTTAGCGCTGTGTGCAAGAAACGGCATTGGCGCCCTCCCCAATGCAAGATAGGCGCAGGCGCGCAAAATATATATAGGGGCGTGGCTTCATGGGGAAGGGGCGTGGCCACAAAATAATACCAATTCATACTACGGTGCACAGTAGTCTCCATTATCAAATTACGCTGCACAGTAGAGCCACTACACCAGGTAGAGCCCCTTTTACACATTACGGCAGACAGTGTCCCCTTTTTTACACATTTCGGCAGACAGCGTCCCCCTTTTTACACATTACGGTAGACAGAGTCCCCTTTTTACACATTACGGCCGACAGCGTCCCCCTTTTTTACACATTACGGTAGACAGCGTCCCCCTTTTTACACATTACGGTAGACAGAGTCCCCTTTTTACACATTACGGCAGACAGCGTCCCCCTTTTTTACACATTACGGTAGACAGCGTCCCCTTTTTACACATTACGGCAGACAGCGTCCCCCTTTTTTACACATTACGGTAGACAGCGTCCCCTTTTTACACATTACGGCAGACAGTGTCCTCTTTTTTACACATTACATTGCGCTCACTTAACTCACCAGTCTCCAGAGCTGTCCTGCTGCCTCTACCTTGTTTCCTGTCTCCCCATTTTCTCTGCATCGCAGCAGTGTACTCTCCATCGTCAGTGCTGCCTGCTGTCCTTTACTGCAGACAGTGCTGTCCTGTGCCCGCTGCCCAGAGCTGTATTAAGGCTATAGGGGGCCCGGGGCACTTCAGACAATGGGGCCCCTAATAAAGAGGCAGGCAGATGAATTTTATATATATATATATATATATATATATATAGTGGTCGGAGTGGGAATTTTGAAGTGAGGGTATGGAAAATTAAAGGGGTATAGTTTCCACTCTGGGGTGTACTGTTGCTCACGTCAAAGGCACGCGCGCTGAAAAAGGGGCGTGTCCTTAAGAGGCACTGGATGAGAGGGAGGACACTTGGCGGTAGAAGGACGGAGGGGGGTGGGGGCATTGGGTGGGAGGAGGACATAATAGGGAGAGGGACAGAAGAAGGGAGGGATGCTGGGTGGGAGAGGATGCAAGGTGGGAGAGAGACATATTGGGGATTGGGACACTGTGTGGGAGAGGGTTGCAGTGTGGGAGAGGACGCAGGGTGAGAGGGGTGTGTGCAGGGTGAGAGGGGGGTGTTCAGGGTAAGAGAGGACGCAGGATGAGAGGGGGGTGTACAGGGTGAGAGGGGACGCAGGGTGAGAGGGGACGCAGGGTGAGAGGGGGGTGTACAGGGTGAGAGAGGATGCAGGGTGAGAGGGGGGTGCACAGGGTGAGAAAGGATGCAGGGTGAGAGGGGGGCGTACAGGGTGAGAGAGGATGCAGGGTGAGAGGGGGTTGTGCAGGTTGAGAGGGGGGCGTATATGGTGAGAGAGGACGCCCGGTAAGAGGGGGTTGTGCAGGGTGAGAGGGGGGTGTATATGGTGAGAGAGGACGCCCGGTAATAGGGGGTTGTGCAGGGTGAGAGGGGGGTGTACAGGGTGAGAGGGGGGTGTACAGGGTGAGAGAGGATGCAGGGTGAGAGTGGGTTGTGCAGGGTGGGAGAGGAACATAGATATACGTATGATGATTTTGATTTCAAAATAAAGCCTACCAGACCACTAGGTGCACTGCATTGCTCTAGCGGCGGCAGTAACTGGGTGCACCGTGCACCCCACGATGTGGGAGCCCGGTGGCGGCGGCAGGAACAAGGAGTGAGCACCCCAAGTGGGAGCCCGGCAGCAGCAGGGATGAGAGCCGGCGCATCGCACGTGGGCGGAGCTACAGCAGGGACGGGAGCAACTTCTATAAGCGCAGCAGGCTGGTCACTTCCTCCGCCTCCTGCTGCGCTCAGCTGCCCCGTCCTGTCTTCTATGCAGCGCTGGCGGCTACGAGTTTGCCTGCCAGTGCCGCGGGGATCCGGGAGTGCTGCAGCTCGGATCGGTGAAGATCCGACCTGTGACAGCTGACAGGGGCGGCGTGGCATTCTCCATCTTCAGCGCTGCCTGCTCTTCTCTACTGCAGGCAGCGCTGTCCTGTGCCCGCTGCCTCTCCCTCTGCCTCCAGTGTCCCGGGGGTGTTTTCCGCGCTGCTGATTTAACACCGGCATTGGGGGGAAAGGCGGCGGAGATGTATATACATTACATTTTGTTTGTGGCTGGATGCGCCCCAGCTCACACTGCGCTGTGTGCAAGGCACACAGCGCACATACCAAGTTACGGCACTGGGTTATGGTCCCAGGCTGGAGTCTATACAGGATAAAAAGAAATCAGGAGTACATCCCAAGCAGCATCTAAATCGTAAGACAGAGTCAACACTGCACTGCAGGTCCCAGCAGGCACTGACAGCAGACTGTGTAATATATGCAAGAATCACCCAGGAGAAACTCTAATGGGCCCTACACACTGGCCGACCCGCCGCCGAGCTGCCCGACGGCGGATATGGCCGACGAGCGACCCGGCGGCGGGGGGGTAGTGACGGGGGGAGTGAAGTTTCTTCACTCCCCCCGTCACACGGCTCCATTGAAGTGCAGGCAAATATGGACAAGATCGTCTATATTGGCCTGCATGCACAGCCGACGGGGAACCAGCGATGAACGAGCGCGGGACCGCGCATCGTTCATCGCTGGAGCCTCCACACTGAAAGATATGAACGAGTTCTCGTTCATTTATGAACGAGATCGTTCATATCTTTCAAAAAATCGGCATGTGTGTAGGGCCTATAAGAAAAAACTGTGAGCAAAACGAGTTTATTACTACACAGGAATAGAGAGATTCACACAGAAAGGGGATATGGCTAATTACACAGATCTCAGATTAGCGGCAAGCAAGCTTTCTAATGAAAACTATCAGATATGGAAGTTTAAAATAGAAATGCTATTAACCAGAGATGATTTATGGGAAGTCATAAATACAGACAGACCTGCAGGAGGGGATCAGCAGTGGATTAAGAAGGACAAACAGGCAAGAGCAACCATTAGTTTACTGGTGGAGGATGACCAGCTCATACATATTAGAGAAGAAAGTACAGCTAAAGGCATGTGGACAACATTACAGAGAGTACATGAAAGGTCAAGTTTGAAAAGCAAACTATTCCTATTAAGAAAGTTTTACCAGATAAGGTTTAACAAAGGAAAGACAATGCAAGAACACATTAATGCACTACTAGATATAACTATACAGCTCAGATCCATTGGAGAAGAAATTAAAAGCAACAACATAGTAGCTATTCTCCTGTGCAGTTTACCACATACATACAGTGCCCTGATAAATACACTAGAAAGCAGAAATCACGCTAGATTTTGTAAAGAACAGGCTCATAAAGGAGTATCAACGCAGAAAGCGCTCACAGAGGTGTTCATTCCGAGTTGATTGCCCGCTAGCTGTTTTTTGCAGCCGTACAAACGCTAAGCCACCGCCCTCTGGGAGTGTATTTTAGCTTAGCAGAAATGCGAATGAAAGGATCGCAGAGCGGCCACAAAAAAAAATCTGCAGTTTCAAAGTAGCTCCAGACCTACTCCTAGCTTGCGTTCACTTCAGACTGTTCATTTCCTGATCTGACGTCATAAACACGTCCTGCGTTCGGCCAGCCATGCCTGCGTCTTTTCTGGCACGCCTGCGTTTTTCCGAACACTCCCTGAAAACTGTCAGTTGACACCCAGAAACGCCCACTTCATGTCAATCACTCTGCGACCAGCAGTGCGACTGAAAAGCTTCGCTAGACCTTGTGTAAAAAAACATCGTCCGTTGTGAAAGTACGTCGCGCGTGCGCACTGCGCCGCATACGCATGCACAGAAGTGCCTTTTTTTAGATCATCGCTGCGCAGCGAACATTTTTAGCTAGCGATCAACTCGGAATGACCCCCAGAGTGTAATACTGAAAGTGATACAGAGAAAGCACTTAAAATGGCGGATACTAAGCCACACACTAGGGAAACAAGAGCATATTTCAGATGCAAGAAAGTGTGTCACCTTAAAAAAGATTGCACCATATGGAAGACAGCATAAACCACCTGAAAGATTACACACAAAAAAGAGTCAAGGCCACACTGAGAGACACAAGTGCAAATAATTGGAATAGAACATTTAAAGCGACAGTAGCCCAATTGTCGGACAAATGGTACGTAGACTCAGGAGCGACTAGTCATATGATGAATAACAAGGACTTCTTTATGAAACTTGATTTGAACCATAAAGAAACTATCTATCTAGCAGATGGTACAAGTATCATTGCAGAAGGAAAAGGTCAATTCTTATGCTCCAAGGGTAATGGCAACTACACGCAGATACCCATAACAGATGTACTATATGTTCCCAAGCTAGAAGGAACACTGTTATCAGTAAAGAACTTAGTAGAAAAAGTAAAGAACTTAGTAGAAAAAGTTCCAGAATAACAAATGTTTTATCCAAAATGGAAGAGAAACGCTAGCTACAGCCAGAATAGAAGTACATTTATATTGTCTGGATATCGCAGTGCAGCGGGTAAAGCTAAGTGCACAGAAACACACTGACTGCATTCACAAGTGGCATAGAAGATTAGGACACAGACGGGATCCGGTCTGAAGATCGACAGTGTCTAGGTCGACAATGTTTAGCTCGACCACTATAGGTCGACAGTCACTAGGTCGACATGGATGGAAGGTCGACAGGGTTTCTAGGTCGACATGTGCTAGGTCGACAGGTCTAAAGGTCGACATGAGTTTTCACATTTCTTTTCTTTTTTTGATTTTTTTCATACTTAACGATCCACGTGGACTACGATTGGAACGGTAAAGTGTGCCGAGCAAAGCGGTAGCGGAGAGAAGACACCATGCCCGAAGCATGGCAAGCGAAGCGAGCCATGCGAGGGGACGCGGTGCACTAATTTGGGATCCCGGTCACTCTACGAAGAAAACGACACCAAAAAAAATCCTCATGTCGACCTTTAGACCTGTCGACCTAGCACATGTCGACATAGAAACCCTGTCGACCTTCCATCCATGTCGACCTAGTGACTGTCGACCTATAGTGCTCGACCTAAACATTGTCGACCTAGACACTGTCGATTTGATGAACCACACCCGACACCGACACCCATATTGCATAAAGGAAATGCAGGGGAGAGACCTAGCCAGAGATCTCACAGTGTCAGATTGTTCAGAAATTATGAAATGCCAATGCTGCATAAAAGCAAAAGCAACAAGGGAAAAATTCCAAAGAAAAGTGAAAGCAGAGCTTCAAGACCACTAGACCTTGTACATAGTGATGTACATGGACCTATGAAAATACGCATGTCAGGAGGCAAAAGGTATATGCTAACATTTATTGACGACTATTCCAGGTTCATAGTTACTTATCTAATACAAAGTAAAGATGAAGTCTTACACAAGCTGCAAAACTATGTGTCCATGACCAGAAACAGATTCAAGAGGAATATGCTGACTTTCCTCAGCGACAATGGAGGTGAGTTCACAGGACAGAAAATAGAACAGTACTTAAGAGGACTTGGCATAGAGCATCAGAGTACAATACTGTACACACCAGAGCAAAATGGTGTATCTGAAAGAAAAAACAGATCGTTAACAGAAATGATAAGATGTATGCTCACAGATTCAGGACTACCTGATAAATATTGGGGTGAAGCAGCAATGACAGCCACTTATGTTCAAAATAGACTATTCTCCAAAGCAGTAGGGAAAACACCTTATGAGCTATGGCATGGTAAGAAACCCAGCCTTAAGCACATTAGAATTTTCGGATGTAAAGCCTTCGCCTACATTCCAGCAGAAAAATGGAGCAAGTTACAGAACCGAGCAGTAGAGGGAGTTCTAGTCAGTTACAGTGAACTTTCAAAAGGCTACAGAATCTTAAATCAAAAGATTGGAAAAATAATAAGCAACAGTGTGACATTCATGGAAGAAGCAAGAGATGATGTCATAATTCCAGAAAACTCAACTGAAGAGGAAAGTACAGAATCCAAAGAAACAGATGAACTAGAAATCACTCAAGAAGTCCAGGTAGAACATAGGACAGATACCAGCGACACTCAGGAAAGTATAATAGGAGTGAGACGCTCTTCAAGAGAAAATAAGGGAAAAGCATATGTACACTTATCTTACAAAGCAACAGTTGTTAACATCCGAGAACCTACATCACGGGAAGAAATTGCTAGCTTTCCAGAAAGAGAAGCACAGATATGGGTAAGAGCCACGAAGGAAGAAATGGAATCAATAAAAGACAATCAGACATGTACATTGACCAAACTATCAGCAGATAAAAAGGCCATAGGATGTAAATGGAATTTCAAGGTCAAGTATGATACTGAAGGAAAGTAGAAAGATACAAGGCAAGATTAGTTGCTAAAGGATATTCACAGAAATTTGGAGAAGATTACGATGAAATGTTTGCTCCAGTTGTGAAGCACACCACCATTACAACCTTACTTGTAACAGCAGCCATAAAAGGTATGCAGGTGAAACATTTTGACGTGAAGACGGCTTTCTTACATGGTGAACTAAAGGAAGACATATACATGGAACAACCACCAGGTTTTGGGAATTCTCAAAAACCAGATCATGTATGTAAGCTTAACAAAAGCATATACGGCCTAAAGCAAGCATCAAGAGCATGGAATACAAAGATAAATGAAGTCTTAATGGAGAAGGGGTTCATCAGCAGTAAAGTAGACCCCTGTCTTTATACAAAGTTAATAAAAGAAAGATGGATCTATGTATTAATTTACGTGGATGATTTACTAGTTTGTTTCGAACAAGAAGGAGATGAAATTGAACTACTACAAGAACTAAACAGTCAATTTGAAACAAAAGACCTAAGTCACATAATGCATTATTTGGGAATGCAAATCTCAAGAGAACATGATGGAACATTAACATTAAATCAGAAATGCAAGATTCAGGAAACCATTGAGGAGTTTGGTATACAAGAAGCAAAGATATCAATCACTCCTATGGAGACAAGTTATGTAAAGGAATCAAACAATCAGAGTGAACCCTTACAAAATAATAATAGTGCGGTTTGGCCCAGCCTCAACTCACGACAAGAACAGACTACAAAGAATTGTTAAAGTTGCTGGTAAAATTGTAGGGACCAATCTCCCAGAAATTGAAGACATCTATTGGACTAGGGTCACGAAGCGGGTGGAAAGGATCATCAATGACCAGCCCCACCCCACCCTTGACCTGTTCCGATGGCTGCCACCTGGCAGGCACTACAGCTCGAAGCTAGTGAGGACTGCCAGACATAGGAACAGCTTCTTTCCCCAGGCAACTATCATGTTGAACTCGACTATTGTCTAGACCACTCCACAACCTACACGAAAGATGGTACTCAAGCACCCGCCATGCTTCCCTTCTCTGTGTTGTGTTATGCTGCGTTTTGTCATTGGCATCCTATTGTGTTGTCTGAGAGCTGTGGTTATTGGAAACAAATTCCTTGTGTACTCTGTATTCGGTACTGATATACTTGGCAATAAAAGTGATTCTGATTCTGAAGATAATCATTTATACAGAAAAGCTGGGTATTTTTTTGTAGTAGAACTACAGGTACCAGCGGGCCCGTTTCCCCCCCGCATGCTGGTACTTGTGGTTCTCCAAGTACCAGCTTGTGGGGGAGGCTTGCTGGGACTTGTAGTTATGCTACAAAAAACAATATTCTATTTTTACACAAAAGGCTATCAGCCTCCCATCCACCGCCCTTGGATAGGGGGACAGCCTCGGGCTTCACCCCTGGTCCTTGGGTGGCTGGAGGGGGGACCCCTTGATTTAAGGGGTCCCCACTCCTCCAGAGTACCCCGGCCAGGGGTGACTAGTTGGTGATTTAATGCCAGGGCCGCAGGGACCAATATAAGTGTCCCCCGGCTGTGGCATTATCTCTCTGACTAGTGGAGACCGGTGCTGGTGGTAAAAATACAGGGGACCCCTACGTCTATTGTCCCCCATATTTTTTGCACCAGGACCAGGTGCAGAGCCCGGTGCTGGTTGTTTAAATATGGGGGAACCCCTGTCAATTTGTCCCCCGTATTTTTACAACCAGGACTGGCTCAAAGAGCCCCAGGTTGGTTATGCTTAGGAGGGGGGACCCCACGCAATTTTTTTTTCAGTTCTTAACCCATTCAGCACTGCTCACAATGCACACAATGAAGCCCTGCACGGATCTCACAGATCCGGCCGGGATTCCTTGTGTTTTGTTAGGCAGTGTTTTACTAATCACTCCCTGTAAAACACTGTCTGACATTACGAATCACATCGACATCGGAAAATACGAATGTTGCAAACTCGGCAGCTTAGTAAATTACCGTATCAGGATTCAAAAAGTTGCAGTAAAATGCACCCTATAAAAAATGAGTTTAAACTCTGCACAAATCGACTCAAACACGAATATTAGTAAATATACCCCCTAGTCTGTTTAGAAGGGGAGTTGAACTGAAGGTTTTTTTCTAGAGATGTGCGGGTTCAGTTTTACTCGGATTTACTCGGGGCTCGAAGCGGCATCTTATTGGATCACAGATGTCACGTGTTTTGGATAGCCAATAAGCAAAATCCGAAATACCCGAGTAAATCCGGGTAAAACCGAACCCGCACATCTCAAGTTTATTCATGTGCATGTACTTACCTTGGAGGGACAGCAGATGGCGATATGTATACAAATGCATGTGTATTATTTGTCTGCTGTATAGTCAAGTACTTGTTTTGTTTCGTTCCCAGGTGTCTTCTAGAGAGAGAGAAGTGAGCACATGTAGCATTTTGTTTGAGAAGCTGTTACTGAAAAGCTGATGTTTGTCACAGTTATATTTGTCCTGTTAGTGTTATATAAAGAAGTTATACCTTTACAAGACTCATCCTGTCTGATTGTAAGGTAACTCCTGTGATGATCTTTTATGTATGAGAACTCCGCTGCACACCTATGGTACAATCCATAGCCAAACACCAACATCTGTATTACTGCATGTAGAGAAGTTGAACGTGAGCGTCACAGTCCTTGTACATTCGACTGAATGGATCTACATAAGGGAAGAATTTTGTAGCGCCATTTAGATTTAGGTCGCAGATGGACGGGCGCCAATAGATGCTTTTGCATGTACTTCTGTGTCCATCTCTGAATCAAGCCCTTATTATCTTTCAGTGTTGTATTAGTTATTACTATAAAAGGGTATATATTCAATAAGTTGACATTTGTGAATGTCAGTAGCTTATTTTAGGGTTAGGGTTAGGCTGCGGTTAGGGCTATATGCAGAATGAAACATAATTGTTCACTATTTACATTCACAATGATTACTTTTTGCAATATCAATATAATGTCAGTGTAAACATTGTGAATGACAACATTTGACATGTCAACATACTGTCCATGTTGACATGAATGCCGACATTCAGACTCTGGTATCAACATTGGGAATGTTGACATTTTGTACCACAGCCTAATGTAGATGCATTGATTAGCACCATAAGGGCTTAACAATGCGCATTAGAATAAATAGTGCGGGAAGTAGCAGAAAGGAGCCTGATTCAGATGCGTTGCAACTTCGATGGTGCCGCAACTGAGCTATTATCAGCAGACAGCACATGTGTCACAGCCACAGTGCGCATGCCCCAAGGTACCTTTGTGATGCCACTCACAGTGAGGCATCAGTCGTAAAGTGAGTGACAGGAACAGGCCATTTAGGAGAGGAACCGCAGGCGTGTCATTACCATTTTGATGGCGTGTCTCGACACGTGACTGAGATCTCGTATGCATAAAGCACGGCACCAGCATCGCAGCTCCTGAGGCTTTTCTGCCTGGCCAATGTTCTTCACAAATGTGTTACAGTGGTGATGGAGTATGCAGTTGCTGAGCATGTAGCAATTGTTTTAATGGGCATCTCTGTCCACTTGTGGGCAGCAGCAACACTTGCGATGTCTTGATGTTGCTTCACAAGAAAAGATTGCTACTGCATCCGCATTGTGACTGCATCTGAAGCAGACCCAATATCTATACATATTTGGAGCAAATGGAGGTATTCAGTAGCAGGAGGAATAAGACAGTACTGTAGAAAGGCAATGCTAAGAGTAAACAACAGTGGTTTATAATGTTTTTATAACAGGATAAAGTAGATTAACAGGGGCACCCAGTAGGAAAAAGTACAGTATGATTTTACCTGTAAACTTGCCTACAGTACCTAAAGATGGGTAAAAATGGATAAATAAAAAAACATAATTGATATGGTCAACAGATCAAAGGTTTAAGGCATAGGTTCTCAAACGTGGTCTTCAAGGCACCTCAATGGTCCAGGATTTAAGTATATCCATGCTTGGCAACAGGTTGCTTAATTAGTACCTTATTCAATTTGATTTAACCATCTATGCTGAGCCATGGATATACTTAAAACCTGGACCGTTGGGATGCCTTGAGGTCTGCCTTTGAGAACCTCTGGTGTAAGAGATCACATTTTTGTATTGTGTGTAATAGATAAGAATGAAATCAAATAAAGAAAAATGTTCATCAGCCCTGTCAAGAAGACAATCCTTCTGCAAACTAGAGATGCTGGTGTTTTTCACAGTCAGTGTATACAGTAACAGGATGACATGCGCCTTCCATATTCCTCCGATTCCGTTTAAAAAATTCTCAGTTTCTGAAAACTGTAAAGTATGATCTTGGCTGTATGATACTTATACAAGGTTACTCCTACATCAATCAAGGAAAAATCAACTTCCTTTACATGAAGAAAGTTGCAAATACCATGTCTTTACAAAGGAGCTGTAACATAATGACACTTCAGATACTGGGGCTGATTCAGAGTCGCACACTGCTGCGACCGCTTTAGCATCTTATGCCATGTTCGTGTCATCCAACTTTATGCTAATGCTAGTATCAGCCCTTCCCCTGGTGTACAAGCATTCAAGTACTGGGACTCCCACTTTGTGCTTCTTTAGATGCAACAATACCGCTTGGTGCAACTTTAGATATAACTATAAGTCTCACCAATGAAACTTGCAGCTGCCCCATGTTAGGTGCAGATTGTCCATCTCATTATGGTCTCCAATGTAAGCAATTAGACATCTGAGCTCATAACCAGATATGCAACATGCCCGCACCAATCCCATAACACGCCCATCAGACAGTGCATCTCTGCACGTCACTGCCCAGGAACGCTCAATACATTTCCAATGATTTTGAAGACCATGTGTCACAGTCGCTACTGTGGCTCTATGCATCATCACCGTGAGTCAGTCCTGCTGTATTTGGGTGCTGAAATAAGGGTCACAATATTGCTTATCCAGGTTAAGACAAACAAAATGTTGATTTTGTATTGTGCCAGCATACAACAACAGAAAATAATAAATGACATTTACAGATGTGTCCTTCTACAGCTTTGCTGTGGGAGGCAGCGTATCCTAGTGCTGCTGCCATGCATAACACATCCCGCAGGCACCTGTGACCAGCAAGCTCACCATTCACTGCTACCACACACAAACCTATAGATAGCCGGGGCAAAGCTTCCAGCTAATTTACAGCTGCTGCCCACCGTAGTTCTGCTGACTCCTTCTGCTGTAGCGGGAGTTTGCGTAAGCTATCTCTGTCTCACTTATTTACTGCCACAAGGCCACCTTCTGCTTGTTTGTGCTTGATGTCACCTTTCTGTCTCCCTCACCCTTGTAAGCTTCATGGAGCAGGGCCCTCTTCCCTCCTGTTATCACAGCCCACTTCTCTTGCACTTCAATTACAGCTCTTCTACTCAGCGAATGTCCACTTCCTCTTGCTTGTGACTGTTCATCTCTTTCAACGACTGCCCGCCCCCATTAGTACGCAGATTACTCCTTTTCTTCCTAACTTCAGGCTCAGGGAGTACAGAAACCTCCCGTGGAGCAGAAGGGCAAATCTGTATTTTGTACTGAGAACTGTTGTTACTTAGTTGTTACTGAGAACTAATTGTTACTGTGCTGTGTTAAATTCTGTGTACCATGTATTGTTCTGCACTGCGCCATGACTTGAAGCCTGCGGTGCAAATGCATTACAGGCAAACATGTAGTGGGACACATCTGTAGTCATTACCTCATTCAGGGCACTACTTTACATATCCAGCCCTATATAACAGGGCAGCTAGCCTGCATACAACTTCACGTAAAGTCTCAGGGTCCTGCCTGCTTCTTAAAGCATGGCCACTGGCTTCCTGGCCCACTTGACCTCTTTACCTGGCTTCACCAGCCCCACCTAGGCTGTATCCTCTGGGCAACAGATAGCTGCAGTTATTAGTCACATTCATTTTTAAACTTGTTTGGGCAGATCCCACCATCAAAGCACATATTCAGTGGCTCACCAACACCACCTAGCTTCATTCTACCAAATACCCCCCTTCCCAGATCACAACCCTTAAGATTAGCCATTTTCATGGCAAGGTCCCTCTTCGCTTTCCTCATAAGGGCATCCTAATACCAATGGATGCTGAAACTAGACCAAATGAGTTGAATAAGCTCTAAGAAACTTAAATGAAGATGTTGTGTTTAGTCTCCTGCTCTGATGTATCTTGAATATCTGTTGCAGACAGTGGCCTGAGCAAACAATTACAGTGTTGCTAGTGATTGCTTCTGGCTTGCCTGAGGCATGGACTCTAATTGGTGATTAGTCTGTGATTCTAGCTGCCATTGACAAATGATTTTAACAAGGTACAGACCTGGTCAAATACAAGCCTGATGTAAAACCAAGATCAAAACAGACCAAAGGATTATCAGCAGACAGAAAGAGACTAAGACAAGCCTGATCAGACAAGGACTGAGGCATAGAATTGAATGGCTAACTCAAGGTCAGAAAAAAACAAAGACAGGTCAGTAGTAGTTGCTATGTAAATAAAAGCTATTTACAAAAGATAGCTGCTAATGCATAATCATTTACAGTATCTGAGGTCAGCAGCCAAAAGAGAAGTGAAGAAGCACATTTGCTTGCCTATAGAGACAGGACCTAGAGTGGGGAGCTTTCGGGAGTTGTTGCTGAAGGCAGCATGCTACAACGCTATTTAGTGCCACTTGTTGAAATAGAACTATGGCCCTCATTCCGAGTTGTTCGCTCGCAAGCTGCTTTTAGCAGCATTGCACACGCTAAGCCGCCGCCTACTGGGAGTGAATCTTAGCTTAGCAAAATTGCGAACGAAAGATTCTCTAAATTGCGATTAGAAATTTCTTTGCAGTTTCTGAGTAGCTCGATATTTACTCTGCCACTGCGATCAGTTCAGTCAGTTTCGTTCCGGGTTTGACGTCACAAACACACCCAGCGTTCGCCCAGACACTCCCCCGTTTCTCCAGCCACTCCCGCGTTTTCCCCAGAAACGGCAGCGTTTTTTCACACACTCCCATAAAACGTCCAGTTTCCGCCCAGAAACACCCACTTCCTGTCAATCACACTACGATCACCAGAACGAAGAAAAAACCTCGTAATGCCGTGAGTAAAATACCAAACTTCTTAGCAAATTTACTTGGCGCAGTCGCAGTGCGAACATTGCGCATGCGCAATTAGCGGAAAATCGCTGCAATGCGAAGAAAATTACCGAGCGAACAACTCGGAATGAGGGCCTATATACGGGGTTTTTTTTGCTCCCTATTGTATCCTTGATGTGTTGATCCATATGTTTGTTTGTAATTAGATGTTGGACTAAATTGCTGGGATTTTTCTACCAAAGTGATTCCCCTCTAAACCCCATTGTGACTTTACTTACTGTTTTTGCGAGCTGCTGATTCCAATGGTTTATAAGTACATAAAAAAATATACATTTTTCTGTGTTTTGAGCAATGCTGCATGGGTGTACTATAAGTGCAGAAAATGGCAGTGACATTTAAGCAGAGAATGGCAGCTAAAGAACATGTCATAACTTCTCTATTTTTAAAACACAGGGGAAAATAAAAATAATTGATGAGCGTGGCTGAACTTTTCTTTTCAATGTATTCCTTATTGCTTTCTTTAGAATTTAAAAATAAAGAACTTTACAGCAAAACAAGTATGTTAGAATTGCAAGTTATAATGAACTTCAGAAATGGAACATACAGCAAATATACTAAAGCTACTTTAACAGTTTCAACATTAAAGACAACTACAGTACAGCTAGTTTTTAGTATCCCTAACAGAAGTGATACTAGACAACTAATATATTTGCAAATAAATAGATCCAAATACAAAGCTTAAGGGCAGTATCCTATTAGCTGCGGTGAGTTACTGCAGCTAAAAGATTCCCCTGGGGCTATCCAGTTAGCCCCGTGGCACGTATAGGGGATTCTGCCTCACATGCCTCAGGCACGCAAAGCAGAATCCCCGGTAAGCAGCACCAGGAGACCCGTTATCGGACGCGAACACATGGGCTTCAGGGCCTTCAGTCGTGCCAAACAACCCCTCTCAGAGCGCCAGGTCCCGGTTTACTTGGTCATGCTAGGCCTCTTTCTCACTCAAAATGTGAACCTTATTCAAATAAATAATACAAGTGGAAGCAAGAAAACTACTTTGTTAAATTACACTGATGCAACATTTGTACAGTACATCTATGAGTCGGAATCTGTGTAAACAGAGCTCCTCATGCCAAGGTCTGTTGTGCTTCATCTGTAACTTTGTACATGTGTAAAACCAATTCCTGTGCCATTAAAGTTTAAGCCTAGTGTCTCCGGCACAATGTGAGCAGCATCTCCCTGCATTGCGAGGTGACTAATATGCAAATTTTACTGTATGTATATGGTGTATGGACAAGCAGTAAGTGATGACACATAATTACTTTTTATTTCTTACCAGGTTTTCATATAGAGCACACATATTCTGCAGCGCTTTACAGAGAATATTGCCCATTCACATTAATCCATGCTCCACTGAAGGTTACAATCTATATTGTTCACCCAATTGAATAGTCAGTGCCACTTCTTCTAAATAAATAGTATACTGAAGATTTGCATTATGGCATAAATATAAACTTGGTCATCTGGTACAATTGTCATTTAGAAAGTAGTCAGAAACTGTCTGATATAGCGGGCAGCAGTACCGTAAAATGCATAACAAAGTTATGCAGTGTATCACCTGCTGTACCACACATAAAAGGGATCATTTTTTGGCAGTAGCCAATTAGCCTACCAGTATATTTGGAGAGGAAATTTGGGAGGAATATACAAACTCCACACAGCGTCTGTTCTTATTTTGCATCTTAAAGAGAATATATTTAACAGGGTTATGTGGTGCTTATAGCAGCTTTAGCAACAAGGGATATTAAGACATTAATTATACCATGGCACTATATTAGAGCACATAGACAAAGTTTTTACTATTTGTATCCTATAAAAATAATCATTAACAATAGGAAAAGACAACTGTGCCCCTTATACTTCCCATAATGGCTTTAATTATAGAATCCTCAGCAGGATCGGTCTGGAAGATTTATTTTAACAGGTTATAACACACCAGAAACAAAATGGCCAATGACATTATCATGTCCCTCTCATACCCAGAAACTTCAATAGGTGAAGACTAAAAATCACCAAAATAATAATAGCAAGATAACCACATGAAGTAATTCATTGTGCAACTGTATTACCCCTCAAACAGAATATTATCATTTAACATTATAATTTTGCTCAGAAACTTTACAGAGGCTCTCCTATTTTGAATTGTGTGCCTAATTCAGAGTTGATCGCAGCAGCAAATTTGTTAGCAGTTGGGCAAAACCATGGGGGTAATTCCAAGTTGATTGCAGCAGGAATTTTGTTAGCAATTGGGCAAAACCATGTGCACTGCAGGGGAGACAGATTTAATATGTGCAGAGAGAGTTAGATTTGGGTGGGGTGTGTTCAATCTGCAATCTAATTTGCAGTGTAAAAATAAAGCAGCCAGTATTTACCCTGCACAGAAACAAAATAACCCACCCAAATCTAACTCTTTCTGCACATGTTATATCTGCCTCCCCTGCAGTGCACATGGTTTTGCCCAACTGCTAAAAAAATTCCTTCTGCGATCAACTTGGAATTACACCCTATGTGCACTGCAGGTGTAGCATATATAACATGTGCAGAGAGAGTTAGATTTGGGCGGGTTATATTTTGTTTCTGTGCAGGGTAAATACTAGCTGCTTTATTTTTACTCTGCAGTTTAGATTTTAGTTTGAACTTACCCCACCCAAATCTAAGCCTCTCTGCACATGTTATATCTGCCCCCCCCCCCCCCCCCCGCAGTGCACATGGTTTTGCCGAACTGCTAACAAATTTGCAGCTGTGATCAACTCTGAATTAGGCCCTATGGTGGTCATTCCGAGTTGTTCGCTCGCTAGCAGTTTTTAGCAGCTGTGCAAACGTTATGCCGCCTCCCACTGGTAGTATATTTTAGCTTAGCAGAAGTGCGAACGAAAGGATCGCAGAGCGGCTACAAAGGTTTTTTGTGCAGTTTTAGAGCTACAAAACCTACTCAACGCTTGCGAACACTTCAGACTGTTCAGTTCCTGTTTTGATGTCATAAACACGCCCTGCATTCACCCAGCCATGCCTGCGTTTTTCCTGGCACGCCTGTGTTTTTTCGAACACTCCCTGAAAACAGTCAGTTGACACCCAGAAACGCCCACTTCATGTCAATCACTCTGTGGCCAGCAGTGCGACTGAAAAGCTTTGCTAGACCCTGTGTGAAACTACATCATTCGTTCTAATAGTACGTCGCACGTGCGCATTGCGCCGCATACGCATGCGCAGAAGTGCCGTTTTTTGCCTCATCGCTGCACAGCGAACGAATGCAGCTAGCGATCAACTCAGAATGACCACCTATGTTGGGTCTGTCATATAGCAACCATTAAATGTTAGCAACTCCACAGGTAACTCCTTAACAATAACAGTTCACCTTGTCTGTAGTACAAAAATATAGCTCCTGCTTAATACCGCATTTGGAAGAATCAGAAAAGCTGTTTCCTCTTTGAAAATTTAATTTTCCACAGAAACAATGGGGCAGATGTATTAAGCCTGGAGAAGTGATAAAGCAGTAATAACTGGAAGATGATAGCGCACCAGCCAATCAACTCCTAACTGTCAATTTACATATTGGAGTTGATTGGCTGGTGCGTTTTCACCTTGCACTTATCACTGCTTAATCACTGCTTTACCACTGCTCCAGGCGTAATACATCTGCCCCACTGGGTGTTTTATGTGGGAGATAATAACTGTTGGCTTTATTTTTATTTTTACTTCATGTACTGTGTGCATCCTTGGAAATTAACGTATGGACCTGAAAAGAATATTGTATCTACAAAAAAGAACCTGGAGGAGTTTTTGAACTTCTGTTTGACTTTGTTTTAGTGCTTGAGGGTAGGACCTTTGTTGTGTATATGTGTCTGTGTTATGTGGAGACGAGTGGCTCCCCCTTGCTACTTCATGTCTGCTAGTAAGAGTAGTGCCTTGGAGATATACAGTACCTTTTTATCTGTTCCTTTTTTATCTGTTAGAAAGTTAAAGTTTGCTGCTTCGAGTGTAAAATTGTTTCATTGGTGGCACAAAAAATATAAATGCATTGCCCTTTGCCACCCTATACTGATATTTCTCAGTACTTAAACATGAAAGGGTAATTTAGAACATCCCTCCCAGTGTAGGTTCACTTTTATATTCTTTACTGATGATGATTGATAATATTAATAATAATAATAAAAAGTAATAATAGTGTGCGCTAACAGGCACAGTGGTCCTTACACCTATTAACACTAATATATTAAATTGTATACATTTCTCAGCATATTTCTTTTGATCTTTGTTTTAATTTATTGTAAGTTATTGTATATTTTATATTTGTTTTTTATTTTTATTTTCATTTACGGTTTTATTTTCTACTTCAGTTTAGCTGTTTTACACTTTATTTGCATATAATTATATTAATTTGAAATTTGACTACTACTATAATATGGGATATGGTCGTTAGGTCAACAGTCATTAGGTCGACCACTGTAGATCAACATACACTAGGTCAACATGGTCCTATGTTGACAGGTCAAAAGGTCAACATAAGTTTTTCAATTTTTTTTCCTTTTTTTGGACTTTTTCATACTTTACAATCCACGTAGACTACAACTGGGAGCGGTAACCTGTGCTGAGTGCAGTGGTAGTGGAGCAAGGCACCTTGCCCAAAGCATGTTACCCACACAGTAATTTTTATAACACTGAGGAGACATCAGCAGTGCCTGGCCTGGCTGGGGAGGCAATGCCACCCAAGGCCGGGTAGTATAATAAAATAGTAGTGCAAAGAAGTGCAGTGCAGCGCACTACCCACTGGTGCAAGTAGAAAAAAAACTGCCAAAAAAATGGGTGAGGCCACATGCCACATGGGGGCATGAAAATGGGGGCATGGTAGACATATGCCCCCAATAGTGCAGTGCCAGATAAACATATGCCCCCAATAGTGCCAGATACACACATGCCCCCACAGTGCCAGATACACACATGCCCCCACAGTGCCAAATACACATATTCCCCCACAGTGCTAGATATGCCCCCACATTGCCAGATTCACATGCCCCCACGGTGCTAGATATAACCTCATAGTGCCAGATATGCCCCCACGGTGCTAGATATGCCCCCATGATGACATATACATATATGCCCCACAGTGCCAGATAAGCCCCCAGCCATATAGTCATAGTTCCTATCCCCCTCGAAGCACATAGCCATTGTCCCCTCCCAGTAAATAGTTATAGCCCTCACCTCCCCAAGCAACAGCCGTAGTCCCCAAGCACATAGCCGTAGTCTCCACCTCTCCCAACACAGTCATACAGTATTCCCCACCCCCCTCCCATCACATAACAATAGTTCCCTGCCAGCATAGATAGCCATAGTCCCCCTCCCTGCACATAGACCCTCACCTCCCAAGCACATAGCCATAGTCCCCATCCCCCTCCCAGCACATAGCTGTAGCCCGCCCTTAGCACATAGTAGTAGTAGTAGTAGTCTCCACCACTCCCAGCACATACATAGCCTCCCCACACAGCACATAGCCCTGGTCTCCACCCCACAACATCCCAGCAGATAGCCATAGTGTTTGGCAATACCTGCCGTGCCGAGCTGCCTGGGATGGAGGGTGGAGGATCGTTCAGCAGGCAGGAGCTGGTGCCGGTGTCCGGCATCGCACCAAACTACATGAAGAAACGGAAAATAAACTACAGCTCCCAGCAGCCCTTGCCGCCGGGAGCTGTAGTTTATTTTCAGTTTCTTCCCTGTAGTGCATTGCAGTGCTGGACACCGACGCCAGCTCCTGCCTGCTGTGCAATCCTCCACCCTCCATCCCAGGCAATGCACAGGCAGTTCGGCACAGCAGGTATTGCCAGACACTACGTTTTAAGGGATTCCACCCATTGGCCAAGGGTGGCACCGTCGGGCGGCGCCCCCTGCTCGGCTGGCGCCCCTGGCGAGTGCCATCCTTGCCAATGGGTAGATACACCCCTGTGTCCCGGTGATCAGCTTAAGGCAGAGGTTCCCAAACTGTGTGCCGTGGCTCCCTGGGGTGCCTCGGGACACTTGCAGGGGTGCCCTGGGTTGGTGGTCCAGGACCAATTCAAATTATTCATGGTCAATATAATAGGCAAAACCAGTGCTGGTGGCTGCCAGTCATAAAATATGTGGCCAAACAGAAGCTAATCCTGTCCCTCACCACACAACTGACCCTAAGGATGACCTATAAACGCGATCTACTTAATGTAATATTTCTTTCTAAATTTCTCAATAAGAAATTTTTGGCCTAGGGGTGCCGTGAAAAAAAATTCTAACATTCTAGGGCGCCGTGATTCAAAAAAGTTTGGAAACCACTGGCTTAAGGTATTCCTGATGTAACTGTGTGAGACAGATAGCGTTTGGCAAGAAAAGGAGAAATTCTGATTACCCATGCACAAAGCATATTGGATGAGAACCTAATTACTACTTTCTACTAAATGCAATAAGACTATGTGAAGGAACTAAGGTAAACCTTACCAAGTATTACATAAAAAATGGATTAATAATTAGAAGAACAGTAAATACCAAATATCTATTCTCCCTTGTGTACTGGGTATTCACAATATGCTGCCCAAATTATTATGAAATAGGATTTAAGTCTCCCACTGTTTATTTATAGGATTGTAAATGTATTACTTACTAAGACAGCATATATAAAGCATGTAAAGAAAATGTCATTGCGATAGTGAGATCAGGAGAAAAAGCTGTCACTATAAAACTTTTGTATTTGTTTCCATTTTTCTTAACATATAACATACTGAATATGATATAAATCATATTTGCCTACTTTCAAAAAAGCATTTCAGGGGGATTGTGAAAGTAACACCTATTAGCGTGGACGTGTACTGCTACATCTGAGAGGGGGGTCATAAAAATAACTTACAAATGTAAAGGAGCCCCAAAGTTGGTAAGATCTACTTGTTGAAGAAAAGACACTGATATTTTTCAAGATTCGTTTGTGTATTGTGTTTTACCAGAGGTTCCATATACTGTAAGTGGCCATGAGAAACCTTATTTAAAGTGTATGTACTGTAGCGATAGGGATCCTTGTGCCTTATAACCATTGCAGTGAAATGGCATTGATGAGCCCATTTGAATGTATGTATCTCTGATCTCCCCCCCTCCAAAAAAAATAAAAATAAATTTTTAACAGCTGCATAATGGGGATAAGTTGTAATCAGGGAGATTGCTGGTCTATTCAGGGAGTCAGGGAGATTGCTGCTATTTCAGGGAGTCTCCTGCAGAAAGCGGGAGTGTAGGTAACTATGATATAAATACAGTACTTATACATATATCTGTCTCTCTTGCTGTGTGGAATGTTTTAACTTTAGCTGCAGTGGTGGATGAAGCACTATCAGAGATTGGCAGCGCCACTCTTGTGTCATATATGTGGACAGCAGTGTGGTGGTACAGTAGGCACTTCCAGTCGCTCAACAAGAACAAATAGGAAAGGGCTAGTCAGGTTGTGTGTCAATGTCTGCAATTGCTTATAAAAAATACTGCCCGAAATGGACTGTAGCTCAACTAAACGAGGAGCTGACCCACAGACAAATATAATTTCATACACAAGGAAGAGGCGCTGTGCATAAACAAAAGGGCATTTATTCAAAACATATTCCACATTATTAATGACAACAGTAAATCATTTTTTTTTTACCTATTACTAGGCAACAGACCTATGATCAATTGAAACAAATAAAACATATGTATCGCTCTTCATGTTAGTATAAACCAGAAGAAGGACAATTAGAAGCATTAAAAGTAAAAGCCTTTTTGCAGCGTTAATAAAGCTCCTTTTTCAAATCGAGCACCAGCATTCAATCAATGTTCTCAGTCAAAAAAGTATTAGACATGCAGATTACTATAATTAGTCTCTAGAGATTAGTATTCAGCTTTATACTGATTCAGTCATACTGTATGTAATTCTCACAGCCGTCAATTTAATGAAGCACTTGTTAGCAAAGCCATATGTTTATCACTAATGGGGATTCCCCAACTTCTCACCACACAGTCTTTAGCTGTAGTCAGGATAGATGATACAGCTCCTCTCCAAGCGCTCTACAAACACATTCTTTAAATGTACCCAGCAGATCACAGGTGCCGTGGCTAACAGGACTGTCGGACAGTGGCTGTCTGTTTGGGCTGGACCATGGTACACACTAGGCGGCACCAGTATTACAGTATGTCCGGGCAGCCGGGTTGCTTGGCTGGCTCACTGAGCTGATGTACACCGTACGCTGGGGTCGTGATGACTTACGGTAGGGATGGCCATCGACCATCGGGGATTCTTAATCATTGATGGTTTTTGGCCAATGTGGAACACTTTTGCCATCGATGGGGGAGAACAAGATGGTTTCCCTCCATGGATAGCATGGCATAACCAAATATTTTTTATTTTATTTAACTAGGTGCGAAGACACGGAGCATAGCTCTGCCACCCAACACCTGCAAAGTTATGCTCCTGGGCCCTGATTGGCCCATGGCTCACTCAATACTATGGTAGGGGGTGACCACTGATGGGTGAAACCATCGATGGTTCCCTTAGAGATGGTTTCCCACCATCGAGGTTACCCATCAATGGTACCATTGATGGATAACCCACTGATGGCAATCCCTACCTTACGGTCCTGGTGGTATGAAGACCCAGCATATAGGAGCTTGACCAATGCTTCTATACTCGTCACACAGGGACATGCCCTTGATGCGTTTCTCAGTCTATAAGGGCAAAGCAGCTGTTTCCTTAGAAGTCATTTCCAATAGTTCCCCATGAGTTCTAGGATTTCCAGGTGGCAAAGTAACACGCTGGAGCTCTGAGAACAACAACAATGTCCACAGAAGGACTGTCACCCCAGTTATGGCTTCCAATGTGCTGGAGCGCCAGACCCAAGAGAAAGTCCTGGAGGTCAGTCAGTTTGGCAGATTTCCTGGTGCCATAGCCTATTTATTTTTTTTAAGATATTTTTATTGAAATTTTTCATCATACAAATCAGAAGAGTTGAAAACAGATGAAGTTTAGTAGAAACATACTTTCCAAAAAGGAAAATAATATACAAAGTCATAACAATGGTCTCATTATAATACAAAACGGCAAATATGTGCCAGTATTAAAAAGAACTAGGATTATTCAAAGATTATACATACTTAACGCCTAACAATGGCACATTTCTCACCCTCTATCATATTACAAAAATTGCGAGACACAACCTTGAAACAAATAGAACATCTTGAGTAAGTATGGGCTACAAACATTAAATAAAATACCTGGGAGGGGGGGATGGGAAGGATGTAGAAAGGAAGAAGTAAGATAGAAATAGAATAAAGATAGAAAAAAGAGATAGTAGATAATACTCCACGATTCAAATTTTTTTCCAAAAAACTAAAAATATATTTTTACATTTACCTAGTAAGACCACCAAAAATAAATTGGGTATCAAATCAAAACGACACAAGTCTAAAAAATCTTAAAGAGAAAAATCTCCAAAGACTCTATAGATATGTATCTGAACATCCGGATCCAAAGTGTCTATAAATGGAGCCCATTTAAAATAAAATTTTTGTACAGTCGTACCTAAATTTAAACAGGCATATTTCCTTTCATAATATAAAATATGCGTCAATTTACGTTTGACCTCTAAAATTGAAGGGGCTGATTTCTTAGTCCAATGAAGTAATATACATTTCTTACATATAGTAAGAATAGTAATAAGAAGAGGTAAAATATGTTTTTTGTTGTTTCCCAAACACCAAGCAGAAAAACTAAGCCCAAGACAAGCCTTCGGATCCGGACTCAACTGCAAACCAAACACTGAATTAAGAAAACATATCGTCTTACACCAAAAGATTCTCAACTTATAGCAATCCCATGTACAGTGAATAAAATTTGCAATTGCAGTCCCACATTTGATACATGAACCCTGTTCTTCTTTAACCATATGTCTCCTTTGATATGGAGTGACATATGCTCTATGTAACATCCGTAAATACACTTCTTGCAAATATGCAGAAGACAGAACCTTCGAAGATATAACAGATAATTCCGTCAATTCTGAAAAATCAGTTAAAGAGGGAATATCTGTTTTCCATTTCCGCAACAAGATATCCCATTGCACATGTTCAATATCACCCGCAATTAGTTTATACAAATATTTAACTTTGTAATTTTTAGTCAAGAGAAAAGTAAACAACATATCAACAGATTTCACTTGGGATAAATGAACACCCGTCTTAGGTATAAAAGGCTTTGACGCTCCAATAGAAGTCAAAAAATGACGTGTTTGGAAATACATGAACATATGATTTCGTGGAATAGAATAAGTAAGGCAAATATCAGAAAATGCAGAGATCGAGCCTCCTGGGTCAAAAACTTTGTATGATAAATCTAACCCTTTCATCTTCCACACTATAAATCTTGAATTAGATAATGTTGGAGGGAAAGAGGGGTTTCCCCATAAAGGTACAAATTGGGTCACGTAGAGGTTAGTTTTAAATCAATTATTGATGCTTTATAGGTATCTACAAAAAGGACATGAGTCTTAATCCAATGAGGAAGTAATGATAATTTAGATTGTAAAAGAGCGCCTGGAGAATATGGAAAAAATATTGCCGATTCTAAAGATAAATTCACATATTTAGATTTATTTAAAATCCAAGCATTAATATATCTAAAAAAGATAGAAAGTGAATAGGCTGGCAAATCAGGATACCCTAAGCCTCCTTTTCGTCTGTGTACAACCATCTTTGCCCTAGAAATTCGTGGGTGTTTGCCCTGCCAGATAAATTTGGAAAACATTGCATCTAATTTCCTAAAATCTGAAACAGATAAAGCTATTGGTATTTGTTGCATACAATAAAACAATTTCGGAAATAATATAGATTGAACAACAGCCAATCTTCCCAAGAGAGAGAGAGGCAAGTCTTTCCATGACTCAAGCTTCACAGCTATTTTTGATATTTCTGAAGTAAAATTGGCAAATACATCTGAGATAAGTCCGAACAAATTTGTATTCCTAGATACTTAATACGGGAAGGGGCAAGAGCTAAAGGAATATTCAAAGATTTTAAAAAGTCCGAATCAGTAGTACCGAAAAGTAGCACCTCTGATATTGTTATATTAATTTTATACCCTGATACTATACTAAAAGAGTCAATCAAATTAAACAAAGCCGGCAAGGAACTGGAAGGTTCTGAGAGAAAAAGAAGGGCATCATCAGCAAATAATCCTATCTTTAATTCCTCTGAATTAATTTTAATACCCTTAATTAATGGTGACCCTCGGATAGCAACCGCTAGTGGTTCAATCGCAATAGCGAAGAGGAGAGGGGACAAAGGACAGCCTTGTCTAGTTCCCCTATTTAAGAAAAAAGCAGAAGATAGAATACCGTTACAAGCCACCTGAGATTTAGGGTTAGAGTAAAGAATGCGGAGAATATTTATAAACTGGGAAGGAAAACCAAAATTAGTCAAAGTTTTAAATAAGTGGGGCCATAAGACTAAATCAAATGCTTTTTCCGCGTCCAACATAACCACAATATGAGACGAAGATGGAGAAGAAGCATTAGAACAAACATGTTGTATCGCAGCTAGAACCCTCCGCACATTTACCACCGAGTGACGTCCTGTAATAAATCCAGTTTGATCTTTATGGATCAACAAAGGCAGAATAGGTTTTAAACGTTCCGCTAAGATTTTTGTAAATATCTTATAGTCATTATTTAGGAGCGAAATAGGTCTGTATGAACCAGGAAGATTTAAATCTCGGCCTTCCTTAGGTAAAACCTTAATAATCGCATCCGAAAAATGTAAAGGGAGTTTACCACTTTCGATGACATGATTAAAGCAATCCGCTAATGGTTTATCTATAAGCGGACTCATCAAGTGGTAGAATTCAGTAGAAAAGCCATCTGGGCCAGGAGCTTTTGCCAATTTCAACTGTTTAATAACTTTAGATACTTCCTCTGGGGTAATCGGAGCTATCAAAGTTTGTGAGAAAGAATCAGAAAGCTGAGGCAAAGAAAGAAAATCCCAAAGGGATGAAGAAGAAGAACTAGAGGCGGTAGTAATAGAAGGAGAAGAATATAAAGTTTCATAAAAAGACTTCAGAGTATTCGCTATGTGATGATCCGACGTAGTAAGAGAGCCATCCGAGGTTTTTAAAGGGTGCACCACTGTCTTATGTCTAGAACCTTGCAGAAGATTAGTAAGAAGCTTTCCAGTCTTATTACCGAATTTGTAAAATTTAGAGTTTACATTAAACAAATATTTATCTCCACTCATTTGAAGGAATTCATTAAAATGTGTTTGGGCATTAACATATTGAGTCTTAGTAAGAGGGGAAGGGGATTGCTTAAATAATGGAAATGCATTAGAAAGTTGAGCTTGAAGACTAATATAAGAGTCATTTCTCTTTTTTACCATTTGGGAATTAAACTGTATAAGTTCACCCCTTAAAACTGCTTTAGCTGTTTGCCAAAAAATCGAAGGGTCATTTATTGCATATTCCTCATTATGAGAAACATAATCGTCCTTTAAATAAATTTGATTTAGTCAGGTAAACTGGGAACTTCCACATAGGGCTAATATTATCTGATTTTTAAAACGCAAAACAATACAAATTAGGCCATGATCAGATAAAACCGGGGGCTCAATAGACGCAGATTGAACTCTGGGAAATAAGGAGTTAGCAACAAAAATATAATCAATACGTGACCATGTGTTGTGAGTCATGGAAAGACAAGAATACTCTCTCTCTATGGGGTTGAGTGCTCTCCAAGAGTCTATCAAATTCAATGATTTAGTAAAGAAATCAATACCTAACCTAGGAAGTCGTAATAAAGACTTTGGAGGAGGAGGAGGAGATCGATCTAAAAAGGAAGCAATCAAATTAAAATCTCCACAAATTATCAGTGTAGATGGGTCATAGGAATGAAGCTTGGCTAGCAGTTTTGTCATAAACGATTTTTTATAAGGCGTAGGGGCATATATACTACAAATATTATATATGGTACCTTTAAATACAGTCTCCACTATAACATAACGGCCTTCTAAATCCGTAACCACAGACGAAACTTGGAGATTGAGAGAGCGCTTGGCAAGAATTGCCACTCCACTCGATTTAGTATTATAAGAGGATGAACCCAGTAATACCCAATTTAACATTTGTAATTTTTTTACTTCAGGGGCCAACAAATGGGTTTCTTGTAAGCAAATGATATCCACAGATAATTTATTGAGATACATCAATAGTTTCCGACGTTTGGCCGGTGTATGAATACCACGAATATTTAGCGATCCAATTTTAAAAGACATTAGTACAATTAGTATTTATATAACGAAATAAATTCTTGAATCGTGGCGCCAGATAGAAAAGATATAGAGGGGAAGAATAAGGAAAGAACAATAGGAGACTAAAACAAAACATCACATAGACAAACAGGATCATATCAGTAAAGAAATAGCATGAGCAGAATAACAATATTGTCAAATGGGACCTCCGGTAACCATCCCCAGTCTGCACCTCCAGGGTCCCAGACATAGGGAAATTCAACATAAACATACAAATAAAATAAGAAAGACCGACACAGCTCCTCCTCTCACCACCAGCATAATAATGGTATAGAATAGCATCTAAAAGAACTGCCACCACACCCACAGGACTATATTCCAGTATTCATATCATGTCAGAATGAAAAAACTGAAACAGACATATATAAATCTATAGAAGTCGACAATTATGAGTCAGTAAATCAACCATCAGTAATATCTGAACTATGGTTCCCATCAGCTTCCTCTTTCAGAAAAGCTTCTGCATCAGTAGTGTTAGTAAAATCCAAATGTCCAGAGTCAGTGAAAATCCGAAGCCTTGCTGGAAACATCATGAAGAACTTACGGTTACTGCCAACTAAAGCAGAACAAACTGGCGAAAAGGATTTCCTCAGCTTGAAAAGTTTCACCGAAAAGTCCTGAAATATCTTCAGAGAATGACCCTCCCATTCCAGTGACTTAACTTTCCGCGATGCTTTCCAAATTTCCTGCTTATGTAAATAGAGTCTTGAAAATTACTGCTCTCGGACGATTTGGGGGTTGTTTTGCTGCACCTCCTATTCTGTGCACCCGCTCAATAATAAGATCAACACAGACAGCTTCAATATGTAATATCTTAGGGAGCGTATTACGTACAAAATGTGCAAGAGAGGCCCCCAGCAAGGGATTCAGGGAGACCAATAATTCTTAAATTATTTCTCCTTGATCTATTTTCGATATTATCCAGCTTTTCAGACAGGCATGTATTATCAAAAGTTAGATTATGAACTGCTTTCTGAAGAATATCAATATCATCTTTAGCATTACTTATATGTCTCTCAGTATCAGACACTCTGCTGTTAAGATGGTGCAGCTGGGAAGTGATATCCGTCACAGCTTTCTTTAAAAGGGGTTCTACAGTGGCCTGAATGGCAGCAATCATATCTGCATATGTTGAGGTAAATGTACCTGAACTGTCCGTTCGATCTCCGCCCGCCGGGGACTCAGAAAAGAGGTCTGGTATTGTCTTCTTAGACGCTGGCATCTCTGGAGCTGTATCTGTACCCGGCGCCATATTGTGGTCACCGCAGCGTTTCTCCTGATGCGGGTGCTGGACCGAAGACAGCGTTTTCGGAGCCGGGGACGCAGCCAAATACTTGTCCATAGTGACCTCCGTGCGGCGCGGGGATTGGGAGCGATTAGTGCGTGTGGTAGACAGCTTTAACAGCAGGCAAAGCCGGGGTGAGATGCGGAGCTGATGAGAGACGCTGCTCACGCTCTCATGCCGGACCCGGAAGTCACCAGAGCCTATTTTAATCACATACAGGGCCAGATGAAACAGTCTACACTGGTGATGTGTAAGAACCAGAAGCTGATTTCTGCTTGTAGCCTATAATGTGTGAGTGGAAATTAGCTATCCTAATGGACTGGTACAGTATATGTGAAAAAAGGCTGATGATGAGCTAAGTGTAAGTGGTTCCAGGTGCTGGTGCAGCAGTGTGCTTATGGCAGTGATATTCTACCATACTGGGCGCACCATATAGATTCATCATAGTCTTAAGCAAAAATGATAATGGCATAGCGGACACACTAAATGAGTTTTTTTCAACAGTATTCACTAGAGAGGACCCAATTCAGGGACTGACACACAATCTCAATAATGAGAATATCACACTGATAGGTACTTATTTAAGCGAGGAAGTAGTCTGTGACCGATTAAAACATTTAAAGATTAATAAATCACCAGGGCCCGATGGTATTCATCCAAGGGTTCTAATGGAGCTTCACTCTGAACTGGCAAAACCTCTATCTTTGATCTTTGAGGATTCAGTTATATCAGGTATGGTTCCCAAAGACTGGCGTATAGCGGAAGTAGTGCCTATATTCAAAAAAGGAAGTAAAGCTGAACCAGGTAATTATAGACCAGTTAGTCTTACATCTATAGTGGGGAAAGTATTGGAAGGTATTCTAAGAGATAGTATTCAGAAGTTCCTTGAAACCAATAAGGTCATTAAAAGGAATCAACATGGGTTTATGAAGGACAGATCCTGTCAAACCAACTTACTTGGCTTTTATGAAACAGTAAGCGCAAACCTAGATCAGGGTAAAGACGTGGATGTAATCTTTTTAGACTTTGCCAAAGCGTTCGATACTGTACCACACATGAGACTTATCTACAAGCTACAAGAATCAGGGCTAGGAAGCACAATATGCACTTGGGTCAAAAACTGGTTAGATAATAGGAAGCAGCGTGTTGTGGTTAATGGATCTTTTTCAACTTGGACTGAAGTGCTAAGTGGTGTGCCGCAAGGCTCAGTATTAGGACCTCTATTGTTCAATATTTTCATTAACGACCTAACAGAAGGTCTAGAGAGCATGGTGTCAATTTTTGCAGATGATACCAAATTGTGTAAGGCTATAAATACAGAGGAGGATGCCGAGTCTCTTCAGAACGACTTAGTTAAATTAGAAGCATGGGCAGCCAAATGGAGAATGCGCTTCAACACAGACAAGTGTAAGGTAATGCACTGTGGTAACAAGAACAAAAATTACACCTACCTACTAAATGGGGTAAAATTAAGGGATTCTGTACTGGAAAAGGACTTAGGTGTCCTCATAGATAGCAAGCTAAGCAGTAGTACCCAAAGTAGGACTGCAGCAAAGAAGGCTAATAAGATATTAGCATGCATAAAACGGGGTATTGATGCTAGGGACGAGAGTATTATACTCCCGTTATATAAATCACTAGTGAGGCCACACCTTGAATACTGTGTACAATTCTGGGCACCGTACTACAAAAAGGATATCCTGGAGCTTGAAAAGGTACAGAGGAGGGCGACCAAACTAATTAAGGGCATGGAGACGATGGAATACAAGGAAAGGCTTGAAAGACTAGGCATGTTTACATTGGAAAAGCGGAGACTAAGAGGGGATATGATCAACATCTACAAATATATAAGGGGAGAATACACAGAGCTTGCGCGGGACCTGTTTTTGGTTAGATCAACACAGAGGACTCGTGGACACTCGCTCAGGTTAGAGGAGAGGAGATTCCGCACAATACGGCGTAAAGGCTTTTTCACGGTAAGGACAATACGTGTTTGGAATTCCCTGCCCGAGGGAGTTGTAATGGCGGAATCTGTCAACACCTTTAAGAATGGGTTAGATAAATTCCTATTGGATAAGGATATCCAGGGGTATGGTGCATAATCATGCATTATAGTTACTATAAATAGGGATAAAATGCAATGGCTGACAGCAGCATCAGTCAGAAATTTTAGTCAAATCATCATGCATAGGACACCACAAATAGGTTGAACTCGATGGACAATTGTCTTTTTTCAACCTCAGATACTATGTTACTATGTTACATGTTTACATTTTATAAATCAATCATGGTACATTACATTGTCATCATAATTCCTAACAGCTTTGCTGAAAAAAAATAGAGAAAGGATAGAGATTGAAGAGCAAATCATAAGATGAGGGCTGAATATATAAATGAAAGTGATAGATGTCAAAGATTTTGATCACTAATTATTTGAAATTATTAGTAATTATTAGAAAACCAAAACAAACAATCCCACTAATATTAATGAAGTTAATGTCTACTAATACATGTTATTTAATAAAGCAATAGAGTGATGGCTTCATGGATGTGGCCAAGTGAAACCAATGTTATGTAACAAATAGAAGTGATCCATGTTGTATAACTCAAAGGGTTGGATACGAAATGACAACAGTCATAATGTTGCCGTTTATCATGTCAACTTGCGAATGTCGAATTGGTCATAATGTCGACATTGAACATGTCAACATGCATCATGTAGACAGTGATGAAATGTCAACCTGTTAGAATGTTAACATTTTGTCCTGGTAACCCAGCTGTGACTTACCTGCTCATGGTGTTCCGGGTCCCGGTGGTCATGTGACTTGCACTTCCCGGTTAGACTTGTGGTCCTCTAGTGTTCCGGTAATTATATTTCCCCTATCCCTACCCCTAAACCTAACCCTCCCTCTAGTGCCTAACCCTAATCTTCCTCCGCAGGCTAATCATAATGTCAACATTCTGACAATATCATAATTTCACCTATCGACATTCTAACAGTGTCGACTTGTTACCTGTTGACATTTTAATTATGTTGGTACTTAACTGTCGACAAGGTGGTGTAGACATTATGAATGTCTACCTTTTTATTGTCTTCTTTTTGACTAAATCCCAACTGAAGAGAGTGCCATCAGGGAAAAAGCTGTTTACTCAGAGGCCGTGAGACAGAAATACGTTTACAGTACTTTTGTGTGAAATTTTTAAACTCGGAAGAGAGTGTTTATAGCTTTGTTAGAAAATTGTATTTTCTTCTTTTTAAACATAGACACAGAAGATTCCTTGTCTGCTTTGCAAAATGATATTTACTGTACTTCCTAGGTGATAGCCAGAGGCATGATCTGGTAATTGGTACTGTGCCTCCAGACACACAAAGCCCAATAGCGAGCTATTTGTGGATGTGTCTGTTAGTGCTTATTATTAATGTATTTATCTGGAACAGTGAATCAATTGATAAATGTGATATTACAGGCACAGTAACACATTGTGTTGTCACATTATAATATTTTGCTTAAATAAGAAAAACATTATTGTACCTAGTTATCGATTCATATTTAGAAAATTAATTCATAAACAATAAATGACAATAACTAATCACTCAAACAGGCAGAGCCGTAACTAGACTTTTTGGTGCCCTGTACCAGAGAGAATTAGAGGCCCCCCTCCCCCCATTTCTTTCAATAGGTAAATAAGGCACATGCATCGTCGGGAAAGGGGATGATAAGATTGATCCCAGAAAAAGCCCATGCTACTGTATGATGCCCCCTCCCACTATATATACATATATATATATATATATATATATATATATCACCTCCAAAATGAGTTAGAGGGCGCTATAAATCACTTTCCAAGTAGAAAACTAGCAGTTTTTATAAATGACCAGTTATCTTGTAACAATAATTAATTAAAAGTTTAAAAAATACTTCTTGCTATACAGATACAGCGATACACCCTTTCAGTACACAAATCATGCCAATTGTGTTAGTTTGAATTATGATGGGTCTTTTTCTCTCCTCAACCCTGATGCGTTTCGTCCTATAAGGACTTCTTCAGAGGGATGGTCTGTGCAGCTATACAGTCAATCCGAATGACAATCATAGGAACAATCATTCATAAACAGATTTGTAGTAACATTTTATGGATTTTGCAAAATCTCAATCCAATTGGATACAAAGGTCCATTCTTAATAAAAAGATAAATACCCCACTTTGAGTGAGCTACAAAGATAATTCAAGCAGATAGATTGAATATAACTCCTGTGCAATGCTGTGTGCGCCTCACCAAATCGCACTTTTACTACAAATCTGTTTATGAATGATTGTTCCTATGATTGTCATTCGGATTGACTGTATAGCTGCACAGACCATCCCTCTGAAGAAGTCCTTATAGGACGAAACACGTCAAGGTTGAGGAGAGAAAAAGACCCTTCATAATTCAAACTGACACAATTGGCATGATTTGTGTATTGAAAGGGTGTATCTGCATAGCAAGAAGTGTTTTTAAAACTTTTAATAAATTATTGTTACAAGATAACTGGTCATTTATAAAAACTGCTGGTTTTCTACTTGGAAAGTGATTTATAGCGCCCCCTAACTCATTTTGGAGGTGGTATTTGTATTTAATCCTCACTAACAGGAGGATTGAGTTAGAGGAGCAGCATTACTATAGCACAAGATAAGGGTATATTTTTGTTCATATATATATATATATATACCTGTGTGTATATATATATATATATATATATATATATATGCATGTTTTAGGTACCGATACTGCGCTCTTCACTATATTCTTAATCTACTTTTATAACAGAATAAGAAAATATAATAAAATGATATATAGGAAAATATAAATTAGGCTGCTAAATGTCCTGAACATGGTCCCCTGCCAGGATGGAGCCCTAATGGATTACGAATAGAACAAATGTATCTCCAGGGGCGCCTATATTGAGTGTAGCTCTTATTGCTGACTAGTATCAACATACATATCAATGGGGTGATATGTATGTTGTTATATCTGAAACTAACGGAAAAGTTTGGCCACAATAAAGCACACATTGACAACTAAAGAAAGCATAGTGTTAATGTTCTGTGTTGACTGGAAATTCGAAATAAGTTTTAAAGTTTTAATGCTTTTATGATGTACGTTCTAAATGAACTTAATGAATGGTTATTTGGTTGTATAAGGAAATTGTCATTTAGTTGTACCCTAAAAAAGGGCTACTACTAAGGAATACTAGTCAGCAATAAGAGCTACTCTGAATATAGGCGCCCCTGGAGATACATTTGTTCTATTCGTAATCCATTATGGCTCAATCCTGGCAGGGGACCATCTTCGGGGCATTTAGTGGCACAATTTATATTTTCCTATATCTCATTTGATTATATTTTCTTATTCTGTTATAAAAGTACATTAAGAATGTAATGGAGATTCACAAGGAACTATAACTGTACCTTATCCATTCTCTGGACTGGTCTACACAGCACTCCCTCTGCCAGAAGGCTGTTCCATTTTTTTTTAGTTTTTTTTTTTTATTATTACTATTAATTATTCTATATATATATATATATATATATATATATATAGCTGTACTTAAACAGGTTATTTTCTATGGGATGCTGCCCTCTTGTGGTGTTCTTGCATTATGTTGTCATCTATAATATTTTTTATGGAAAATGCTATAGTTGCTATTATAACATCATAGCGTGCCATTATATGTCTGATACTGAGCTTAGCGCTTTGTCTAACAATTACTCTTCTTCGTAGGATTATCAATAATAATAACGGAACTTTATCATTAACTGGCAGCGTTTTGTCACTCAGTGTGGTTATCATCACGCTACTGCCTCCGCCGTGCATGGTCCCTTACTGCAGGCTTTGTTGAACCGCTTGATTCTTTTGCAGCGGTGCTTTGCCTGGAGTGACGCCCTAGAACGCACTGTTACTGGCATTATTGTTATATAGCTTTACCACTCTTTGACATATAAAAATTGCTTTTTTTTTTTTTCATTATTGCTGTTCCTATATTGGCAGTGATTCTTTTGCTTTATATGGGACCTACTGAGTATTCAATGTGAACTAGCTCCCTCTCTACAGGAAGCTACCTAGAAACATAGTTTAAATGTAATTGTCAACTGTTCTAATTATGACCCCTACCCGATATTATCATACGTATATATTTTTTCATTATCGACTTCCTCTCTCTACAACCTTCAGAATTGTCCTCCTCTACAGGGGTATGGACAAATTTGTCGATAAAGTCATGCCTCCCAAACAACAGAATAATGCAAACAAGGCCCCAAAAACAAAACCCAACACTCAAAAATCTGGACCACCTTCCCCATCTTTCTCTGAAAGTGATGGCCGGGATTCTCTGGGAACAACTGCCACCCCCCTGACGGCTAAAGAAATCGCAGATTTCATAATGCCACTTATGGATAAACGTTTTGAAGATCTCCAAACGCGTCTAGAAGCAGGCCTTACTCGTATAGATTCTCATGCCTCACGTATAACTGCTCTGGAAACTAGAGTTAGTGATGTGGAGGATCACCTGCATTCTTGTCAGGAAGGCGCGGAGAGTCATGACAGGGCTATCATACAACTACAAGAAAAGGTAGATGAGTTAGAAAATAGGTCCCGACGGACCAATTTGAGATTCATAGGTGTTCCAGAATCTGTAGTGGGCCATGCTTTAACAACTTTCCTCACTGCTGACTTACCCAAAGCATTGGGGGTTCTGAATGACTTAGAAATCCCCCATATTGAAAGAGCCCATAGAATTGGCATAGAGCAAGAGGGTCCCAGACGACGTCCTCGTCCGGTCATAGCCAGTTACTTGGACTATAGAACAAAAGAAAAAATCCTGGCGTGCTATCGTAGGTCCCAGGGACTAGTGGTGGGAGGGACTAAAATACTGATCTTCCAGGATTTCTCAGCATCAGTCATGTAGAAGCATAAAGAATTTTCTGAGACATGCACCTTCCTCCATGGTGAAAAAAATCAGGTTTTCCTTGCTATATCCGGCAAAATTGAGGGTGTTGGAGGATGGAAAGCCGATTTACTTCTCTGACCCACGGGAGGCCAAATCATACTTTAAGCCCCCTCAATTGTCCCCCCGCTCTCCTCATAGATGACTTACAGTTACAAAAGGTCGATGGGTAGCCATGTCGTCTCCCCATATAGGTACTGACACCTCCCCCACGCTTAAACCATTACATATAATATCATGGAACGTCGGCGGACTCAATACACCGGTTAAACGAAAGAGAGTCATTACCCACCTTAAACAGTTTAGTCCGGATATCATATTTTTGCAAGAAACACATTGGGTCAACACAGAGGACAACCTACTAAAGGCCCCTTGGTTAGGCTCTTGTATATCTGCTCCCTACCATCGTAAGGTGTGAGGTGTAGCAATAGTATTTCATAAAGACCTTCCTGTCACTATTTTGTCTCAAGTTGTTGACCCGGAGGGCCATTATATCATATTGGACATCGACCTGTACCATACCCAATATACTCTAGTCAACCTATATGCCCCTAATATAAATCCACATATATATATCCAAGATCTTGGGCACATCCTTCAGGGCAGAACGAACCATTCCCTCATCATAGGGGGTGACTTTAATATGGTAGAAGACCCCTCTTTAGATAAATTGCCTCCAGTGCAAAGACCTTCTAATTTCTATGCCCATCTTTACCAATCCTTTAAATTGGATTTATGCCTGTCAGACCCTTGGCGCCTTTTGAACCCTACAGACAAAACTCATACATACCTCTCAATGGTCCATGGTTCCCTTTCACCTATCGATAGGATCCTTATTTCAGATAATCTACTCAATAATATAGCTCACACGGATATTCATGATATAATGGTGTCGGATCATGCTCCAGTCTCCATCTCCCTGACTCATCCGCACATGCACCCTCGTAGCCGTATATGGAGATTTCCCCATTACTTAGCACACTCAGACGATTTTAAGACCTACCTGATTGGTCATTGGACTAATTATGTCGATGACAACCTTGAACACTGGGATGACCCTGTTCTTTTCTGGAGTGCCTCTAAGGCGATTATGAGGGGTCACATAATCAGTTATGTCTCCCAGAAACACAGACACTGTAGGAGAGAATAGGAAGCACTTAAGGCTGAAATGCAAACCTCCTTTGTTCAATACACAAATGCACCTTCAGAAGATACCAAAAACTCATATAGACAAGCCCGCCAATTACTGGAGACATATCTTGCCACCAAGGCAAAACAATCAATTGACTTTACACAAAACAAATATTACCGCTGGGGTAATAGAGCAGGGAAACTTTTAGCAACAATGTCTAAGCCATTTAGGAAACGCCATGTTATTACTACTTTGAAACATCCCGTTACGGGAACTTTATTAACTAAATCTTCGGATATAACTGCACAATTCCGCCACTATTTTGTAAATGCATTTCGCTCAACCCCTATTAATTTGGCCGACCAGATGACTATCCTTTCGGAATCAGTGCTTCCTAAATTGACGTCAGAGAGAAGCTCTTGCTGGCCCAATAACTATGGATGAAATCAATAAATCCATATCTAACCTTCCTAATGGAAAGTCTCCGGGACCTGATGGTCTGTCGGGCGACTATTACCGAATTTTACAAGCCCACATTGCCCCGACCTTGCTAGAATTATTTACGTCTATACACGAAAAGGGAGCTCCCTACTCATCTTTCAATGATGCTTTCATGACCCTACTTCCTAAGCCAGACAAGGACCTGAGCTTGTTGACGTCTTACAGACCTATAAGCCTGTTAAATTACGATTACAAATTGGTGGCCAAAATCATGGCAACGCGCCTCCAGGCTATACTGCCATCAATCCTCTCGGACCATCAAATGGGATTCGTACAGGGACGTCATGCAGTTAGAGCCATTAGGACGGCTATAGCGGCTGTTGTGGCGGCTCAACGCCCGGCACCCACTCAAAATATATTGGTCAGCTTAGACATCCATAGGGCCTTTGACTCTATACTCTGGTCGCACCTCTATACTGTGTTAGAAAAAAGAGGCTTTGATGATAGTTTTGTAAATTTTATAAAATATATCTACCATGATCCGAATACTTCCCTACTGGTAAACGGCCTTTTAAGCCCAAGCTTTACACTAGAAAGAGGCACCCGTCAAGGTTGCCCTTTATCACCCCTCCTCTTCAACATAGCACTGGATCCCTTACTACGCACTCTTCAGCAATGGCACGCCTTTCAGGGTATTAGAGTTGGGTGTAGAGAAAAAAAGATCTCTGCATTCGCAGACGATGTTTTGTTGTATGTATCCAACCCGGAACACTCCCTAGATCAAATATTACACACTATTAATTTATATGGTTCCATATCCGGCCTGCAATTTAACATGGACAAGTCTGTGGCAATGCTCCTTAGGGGTACATTAACTCAACCTCGCTGGGCCTCCCATTTGTCTCTGCAATGGGCCAGAACATTTGTCCCTTACTTGGGAATAATTCTACCCCGAAATCCGGTCAATTTATACCAGTTTAATATTAAAAAGGTAATACGTACTCTTATGGAAGATGTGATACGTTGGGAACGCCTGCCACTCTCTTTCCTGGGGCGAGCAGATCTCTTAAAAATGGTAGCAATACCTAAAATATTATACCAACTACAAAACCTTTCAGTACTTTTGACTAGAGCAGATACGGTTCACTTGAATGCTTTAATTAGGAAATTTATATGGAAGGGAGGGTGGGCACGCATAGCCCTACGGAAGTTACATCAACCAAAAACGAATGGCGGCATCAACTTCCCTGATGTCACTGGGTATAATTACTCAGCTCTCTTGCGACATTTAAGAGACTGGCTACAGGGGACATCGATTTATACTGATGTCTCTCTGGAACAGGAATTTTTGAGGGACACTGCATTAATAGGCTTGTTACATCAACATTATCAGGAAGTGGAGGAACATATCAAATTGAATCCTTTGCTTTGGACAATGCGGAGGCTTTGGCACATCCTGCGTCACAAGGCTGGACTCAATGGTTTCTATTCTTTACATCTGCCCCTGGTCAAAAATCCTCAATTCCTAGATGGCATGGCTACTCATCCCTTCACCCTATGGAGACTCGTGGGAATAGAGAATATTGGGTCTCTAGTGTCAGGGGAGAAACGCCCTCTCACCTTTACAGAACTGTCCACTAAATATGCCATGGTTAGGCCATATCCTCTGGCCTTCCTGCAGACACGCTTTTATGTAAGCCACGTCCTACAGCATTTTTCTGACAAAGATTGGGACAGCCCCCTAGACGTCCTCTTGAAAAATACAGTCCCTCAACGTAAAGCTATCTCGATCCATTATACATTTCTCAGAGATATTATGGATCATACTAAAGTGTCGGGAGGAGTGTCGGGGTGGTTGTCCCACTTCCCTGAACTAACAATCCCAGCTTTGGAAAAGGCCCTTCTGTAGGGTCATGAAAACATAATTGAAAGATGAGTAGGGAGCTCCCTTTTCGTGTATAGACCTTCTGTATAACTCTCCCTTCTAGCATGTATACTGAGCTATTCTTAAACATATTTCATAATGCATATCTTTCCCCGCTACGTCGATTTCGTATAGGAACCTCCACGACTCATAACTGTCCCAGGTGTCATCGGGAGGGGGCGGATAACTACCATTGCCTGTGGGCTTGCCCTATTGTCAAATATTTCTGGCACTTATTACGCAGATATGCTAAATTAAAATTGACAAATTATGTCCCATTTACCCCGGAGTGGGCAATTTTTGAAATGGTTAATCCTATGCTTCGAGTAACCCCGGGTAGTAAGAAATTACTACTGGCCATAAGCGCAGCGGGTAAAAAAACTATATTGCAGAGTTGGCTTGATAATTCACCCCCTCAGTTGCCATTGTTTTTTAATAAACTATACTTTCTATTTCGAATGGACTGGATGGAGACACTCCTGCATAAGGAAAGGGAAGTGGAGCGTTTTTTTTCACTCTGGGAGTCGTACATAGACACGCTCCCACTTACCACTAGAAATCAGATTCATTATAGTCTTAAGGACACCACATGGTATCTTACCAGGCTGATAACCCATGATCCTTCGATAGCCTTGGCATAGGGGGAGGGAGGGGGACGCCTACTCTTTGCATTTTGGCCATTGTTGGGGTTCAGGACTCGCAGTCTTATTTGTTTTTGTATGTTCAAAAATTATTTTTGGGACATTGCTGTTGACGATTATTGATTTATACTGATATACAATAAGTTTTCCTTGACACCAAGAGATGTTCACTTCGAACACTTAATGTTATACTCAGAGTTACTTATTTGTATGACTGTTTCCACTATAACGAGAATTTGTATCAATGTACAATATCTGCTTTGTCCGCATTTTGCAACTGGACTTATCGAATCAACATTGTAACTACTGTGGTATGTTTGTATCACTTCTTTGTTGCCTCAATAAAAAAAGATTAAAAAAAAAAAGAATGTAATGGAGAGCGCAGTATCGGTACCTAAAGCTTATTTTAAACTTTACTGCCAGACACGGACACTAAGCGGCTCGAACATGCCCCAATTTAGGGACCGGTCCAAAAGGACCCAAAACAGTAAAAATATCTTCTTTGATAAAGATACTGATATTTGTATTGATAGCGATGCAGCCAATTTTTTCAATTTATTTAATGGTATAGAAAAACTGTCAGTAAAAGAACTCAAGTGTTGGTATGACGTGATTACATTAGAAAAATATCTAGAAATGGGCAGAATACCCAGAGGACTCAGATTACAGAAAAATTCTACTATAGGTGTTAACAATGAGGAGTTTATGTTAAATTGGAATAGAATATTAGAGGATAGATCATTAAAATTAATCAACCTATTAATAGAAAGGAAGAAAGAACTGAAGAAAATTGAAGCGGATTTATTAAAATTGGAGACGAATATATTTAAATTTGATAACAAGATGCTTTTAGTAATGAAGTAGAAGTTGTACAAAAGAGGTTGAACAACTTGGAAAATGATATCATGCAAAGAAAACAGAAGTATATCAGAGACAAAAGGAACTATGAAAATAACCAAATCTTCAATTGGGCTGAGAACAATACCAGCTCATCTAATCACCAATATGGAAGACAGACATTAAGAAGCTTTAGAGATAGGTCTAGGGACCATTCAAGAAATTATAGGAACAGAGGTAGAGGTGGATCAAGGGACAATTCAAAAAACTTTAGAAACAAGCACAGATGGCACCAAATAAGAAGAAAACAAAGGAGGCCTCCCTCTAATCCCAATTATGTTTATAGCCAGTACCCCAAATAGGAAATGAGAAACTATCCAAATACCAGAAACAGATATAAAACATTAAGTTCACCACCACAGTCGGGATGGAGGGATTTTTTTAGATGGGAGAAAAGAGAACCAATTTCCACGTACACAAATAAAGGAAGAGCTTTTTCGAAGGTTGGGTTCCCCACAAGGCGTGAAAACGAGACTCCACAATGGCGAAGAGGAAAGAGGGGCAGTGGGAGGTTCTCCAAAGAAAAGAAAAGCATTGCTCAACACACAGGAGGAGAACAGACAGGAGTTTTCAACATCACAGACAAACAACTATATGAACCACAGAAAAAGATACTAAACAAAGGACTCAAGTTCGCCCCGGACTTACACATTGATAAATTTGACTTATACATAGACCTAAATAAATATGTACGGAATCTCACACTGCAAAGGCATTTCTTAAAAAACCCGGTCGCTCAAGAATCATACGAACAGAAATAAAAGCCATTAGTGTCTCTACCCTCAAAATACTACCCTGTGAAGTCAAGAGGCAGCCATCTGGACATCTTTTATGATTCTGTAAAAGAAGATTTTAGAAAACTAAAAGTTTTTTAGTTTTTTAGAAAACTAAAAGTCTCCTACAAGTGATTGAAGAAGTGACCTGGAAAAAGTGGCTTACAATTGATGTACAAGCCTTATACTCATCAATACCACACAAAAAAGGTTTAGAAGCCATCTGTAAAGTATCAGAAGATGAGAGCCTGAACGAAAAAGAAATAAAATTCATCATTAGCAGTATTAAATACATACTGGAACACAATTATTTCAAATTTGAAGGTTGCTTTTATGTACAAAGTCAGGGGACGGCAATGGGCACTAAATTCGCATCGGCATATGCCAACATTCTAATGAGTCAGTGGGAAGAAGAATTCATCTATGATAAAATCTATGAAGGAAGAAACATCAAATTCTTTCGAAAATACATAGATGATTTAAAATTAATTTGGGTCAATGAAGTAGCGACAGTTAATGATTTTAGGAAGTACATCAATGAGAACAACTACAACTTGAAATTCACGTTCAACCAAAATGAAAGAAGTATTGACTATCTGGATCTCAAATTGGAAGGTCTTCCCTCTGGTGAAATTATAACTACTACCTATTTTAAAGAGATAGATGGAAATAGCTACATTCCAGCAGAAAGTTGCCATCTACCCAGTTGGAAATCAAATGTGCCATATGCACAGTTTCTAAGATTAAGGAAGAACTGCCCCAGAGATGAGGATTATAGGAAGCAATCAAAACTGCTGATAGAGAAATTTACAGCAAGAGGTTTTGAGTCCACTAAAATAGAACGTGATAGAAGTAGGGTGTTTAAAAGAAACCGAACCTCACTCCTAACACCACAGCCTACAACTAAGATAAAATAAGATAGGGGCAATCCTTTTATTACAGAATTTAATAAAGAGAATGGAAAAATTAGAAAAATCCTCAATAAACACTGGGAGATACTGTTAAAGGATCCAGTGTTAGGTCCTCATCTTCCAAAGAAACCAATTGTTGTATATCGGAAAGCTCCAAATCTGAAAAGCATCCTGTACCGAGTGTGCTTCAGAAGATCCAAGAAGTACCAGTAAAAGAAGAAAACACTTTTTTAAACATAAAATGTCGATGTTTCCCATGTAACAAATGCAAATGTTGCAAACATATGGAAAGAAACCCAATGATAAAAACTATGGAAATAGAAAAAATCCATAAATTGAAATAACGACACAACTGTGATTCCACCTATGTTGTTATTTATATACTAAAATGTGGATGGAGTTTAATTTATATAGGTAAAACATCTAAGGAATATTAACAATAAAGTATTGATGTATAGTCTTACAAGACATTTCATGGAAGTACACAAGTCTAATACCAGCGAACTGAAATTTACTCTACTGAAGAATGTTGAGGCAGATCCTAGGGGAGGAAATAGAGATTTAAAACTATCCAGAAGGGAATACTATTGGATTTTTACGCTAGACTCCCTTACACCTAGGGGTCTTAATGAGGGGATTGACATAGCTAGTTTATTTGATACTATAATCAGTCTCCATAGGACAACAAACTAAAACTAAAAATCAATGTGTCCCCAAGTATTAATCACCCCCACCTCCAATTACCGCCACTACTTTTGAGTGAAAATAGGATAATAATAACAATACAGGATTGGGTCACATCGTTATATATGATGAAATGCTATTTAAAAAAAAAAACATCCCATAAAGACAAAAATACCTTCTGTGTTGATTATTACAATAAATGGAAATGTCAAGCTTTTGGTTTGTTTATCCATGTTTATTTTGGTTTGTTTATCTATGGTTGTAAATTGGTATTCTGGTGCCTTATTATGGGACTTGCATAAAGTTATACCATCCACAAATTAATTAATAGTCAGATTCATTCATTGTCTAAAAGACTTTAGCAGCAGAAGCACCAGGAAAGAGATTTCTACCAAAAGGTTAGTTAATGCACTACACTTATTTTTCACTTTAACACTAGCACTAAGTTAATTTAGTTTTTTCCGAATAGGACTTTGAAAAAAAGGAAATTGCTCGCACTTGCACATTTAAAATTTGAACATCATCCAACTTATTAAGGTAAATTAGTTGTTATCTATAACACTATATAAGGGAATAAGTAATTAAATTATGCCCTAAGTATAAGGTATAACTGTTATAGGTTCATATTCTGACGGACCCTTCAGAATTGCACAGATCCACATAAGGACAACTATATTAATTCAGTAAGTTCACTTGTTTCTCCGAAAACACATTAAGGAAGTCCTTTTTCCCAAAAGATTAATATAGTTAAGTAAATAATCTCTATGTATCACCTGTTATTAAGATAATTTACGTAACAAATTGGGTAACTTACCAATGAACACTGGCATCACAAGGTGAGTGCGGGGGGTACAGCCCGCACCCGGGTGTCATCCGCCGAGGGGTGACACCAAAGTGCCGACTCCTGCTTAGTGACAGGAGCCGGGTGCTACACTGTAACATTCCGTGCAGCAACCCGGCTCCTGTCACCATGTAGGAGCTGGCACTGCAGACATGTTAGTCTCCGGGGGCAAGCAGCATCTCCTGGACCCCCAGAGTGACGAAAAGGGGGGTCGGGGTGCTTAGCCACGCCCCTTCCATGAAGCCATGCCCATCCAGTGGGTCATTCTGCAAAGCAATGCCCCCTTTGCGCCCACTGCCGCTCCGGGGTCAAAAGAGGTGAGTGACGCCTCTGCCAATGAATATTATCTGACAGACAGGAACCACATTATGACCATAATATGGCTCTGATAAAGCAACAGAAATTACCAGCAGGACATGTTTGGAACTAGAGCTAAGTAAGTGCTTGATACCTCTATAATAATCCCAATAATGGCCACCGCACTACCAATAAACGGCAATGTACTGTAATGTTGATTATCACCAATATATGATTCTATATGAGCATTACTATGTTAGAGCTCTGCTTAACATCCCTGTTCAAATGTCCATGATCAAGGATTGGGCTTTAGGACCACCCTATTGGTAACAAAGGTTAGCTGATACTCGGAAAAGTGCCCAGGGGGTGTCTGTCATCAACCACTTGTGTACACTTTCTGTTATCAAATTAGATGTTACTAATCTAAGTGTTGCTCCATCTTCATACTTTCTGAGTAGAAAACCAGGCTGCTTCAAATGCTTGGGTTGTACAACCTGTGGGTTCTTCCTAATGGGTGACAAATTTTGTCATCCACATACGGGTAAGACAATTAAAATTAAACACAGCCTAACGTACTTCAACCCATGTTATATATATATATATATAAACTTTCTTGCCCATGTGGGATATATTATATAGGCAAAACTTGCCACCAATTTAAAGAAAGAAAGAACTTACACCGTTCTGCAATTAGAGCTGCATTCACATCTGGTTCTAGTGACAAGCCATAGCCCATCACTTCGTGCCTGCCAAACATAATCTATCTTCTATCCATTATAGAATGATTGATCACATACCGGCTTCTATATGCGGCGGTGACCATGATAGACGTCTTCTGCAATATGAGCCCAAATGGATTTTTCTATTGGACACAGTTTCACCTAAGGGGTTAAATGAATCTCTAGGATTGCAGTGTTTCTTATAAACATTGTAATCCAGTACAACTGTGTGCATTATGTATCTTCATTGTTACATTATTGTATTTTTTGCAGTGTTGTTCTTCTATTTGTATTTTTGTACTTTTGTATGTTTTAGTAATGTATTTTTAGTGTTACATTGTATCTAATTAGTTACCACTCTCAGGTGTGATGCCTGCATGGTAACCTATTTAAACTCGCTTTGTCCATTCCTGTCTTTATCTCCTGACGAAAGGGGTTCGTCCTCTGAAACGTAGAGAATAAAATATTCATTGAAAGTCTTCGAGTGCCGCCTGCTCCTTTGGACACGTATTCTTCTGTACACATGTTTGGGAAAGGCAACGAAGCACATTACTAAGGAGAGTGCCGAATTATCTTCTACACACGCATATATATTTTCAATATACTACCATACCCAGGATTCAAACCTATAACCTGTTGAATTCTAATCAAACATCCTACTCATTGAGCTATTTGATCCTGCTTAAAAACTATGAGAACTATATGAAGCTACTGATACTTTGTAAAAAAAATAATCATCATTGCAATTGAGCAGATCTATGTAGTGTGCAGCCACACATACAATCCCTTTCAGCGACACACTACATAGATCTGCTCAGCTGCAATGCTGATCATTTTTCACAAAGTATATGGTAAGCTTCTAATAGTTAGACTTCTCTGCCTTAGAATTTTTTAGCTTTCTATGCAAGGGCAGACAGCTCAATGAATAGATTGTCTGACTGCAATGTCACAGGCAAAAGGTTTGAGTACCAAGTATGTCAATATATTGAAATGTAATAAAGGACAGTGTGACTGAATAACAAAGAAATCTCAAGTTGAGTTCATAAATGTATAGGTATTAGAGACAGAAGCGGTCAGGGTAGGAGACAGTGCAATAATAATTTCACATTTGCAGCTAGCAGATAATAAAACAACTGCAAGTACAAAGTCAATAGGGCACAGCAAAAATAGCAAATAAAGTGGCAGTAGGCAATGGGATAAGGGAGCAAATAGGAAACTTGGGTCCGACCCGGGATTTGGAACCGGGTTCCAGCCCAGTTAAGATCTGGGACAGACCCCATTTACACCGCCGCTTCGACCCGGGTTGGCCCCATTTACACTGTACATGGGTGCAATGTTAACTGTTCTGCCAGTGGACACATCTGTAGCATTACTCTTTACTTTTGTGATAATACTGTGGAAACTGCTGTGAAAAAGTGAAAGACAAGGGAGAGAAGGAAAATTCCTCTGTAGGACACTTTGTCCATTCCACGCACCCTGCATACCAAATACAGGTACTGAGCTGCCCCCTAGACACTGCCCCCCGGTTGACTGTACCACTCGCCCATCCCACCTTATGGCCCTGGGTGCATAACATACTGTACTTAGTTTGCACAACTCCAGTCATGATACAGACATGAAAACTGCTATCACTGCAGCCATTCAGACTGTGTATTTCCTATGGGGTGGTGTCCAAATCCCAGCGCTTGGGATACCGACTGTCAAAATACCAACAATGGCATCCCGACACTCAGAATCCAGACACATAGCAGATAAGTATGGTAAACTTAATCCCTAACCTCCCTTGTCCGCAGCCTTAACCTACCCCTTTCCTCCCACACAACCTAACCCTCCCTTCCCGCAGCCTAACCCTAATCCTCCTCCCACAGCATAAACCTAACTTCCCCTTCCCCACCCCAGTATTGTGACTGCCAGGATTCCAAATGCTGGGATCCTGACCGAATCCATTTCATATGTGTCAGGACTTTCATTGCTTAACCTGGTAACTCCAACAATGGGGCTGACAATAACAAAAAAATGGGGTATTGGGGATATGGATTGGACACAAACTATTATTTCTGTCAACCAGTTAGTACCTCCATTGTATTAACATTTATACATTTTAACAAAAAAAAGTAGAGTATGCAGTTTCAGGCATAGTGCAATGCTTTTTTTCATAAATTGTGTAATGTATGCAATTTATTTAAGTGACTATTATTGTAAATTACACTGTAATGTGTATCTTATGCTATTGGTGTAGCACTGTCAAATCTGAAGTGGGTTGTGGACCCGGTTCGGGTGCTTGAGGGACTGGCAGTACGGTTTCTTTGAATAAGAGCTGAGCCGGTCGGATGAAAGTTCTTCTCATAGGTTTATTTTAACATCAAACACAAGGATCATCCAACATTAACAGTAATGTTACTAGAAAAGGAGCATACTGTAGGCAGGACGAGACCCTGGATGTTGGTTCCCGTGATCCGGCTGGATGGAACCCCTGGACGGTTTGTTGACTGCAGTGACTGGTTCGGAGGTACAGGTTAGACTGCAGATAACTGACCACCGTTGTGGAGAGAAATTAGGCAGACAGATACTGTAGCACGGAAACCTTCTAAGACCTCCCGCAGTCGGCCCGTGACAAGCTCTAGTTATGTATTTGTAATGGGTGAAGACTGTGTGGTGCTGATGGGTTGAGCAGTGACCTGCGTTGCACATCCAGGGGAGATTTGCCACATTATCCACTGTGGTAGTACCTTCCATAGGCAAACCCAGGGCAACTGGAATGCCCCTTCTCTTGGACAGCGAATAATATTTTGACCACAATAGCAATATTATATAATACGATTACTAAAGCTGCTGCCACATGCAGAAAAAGGGACAGAGGGTGTAATTCAGATCTGATCACAGCAGCAAATTTGTTTGCTAATGGGCAAAACCATGTGCACTGCAGAGGGGGGCAGATATAATATTTGTAGAGAGAGTTAGATTTGGGTGGGTTATATTGTTTCTGTGCAGGGTAAATACTGGCTGTTTTATTTTTACACTGCAATTTAGATTTCAGTTTGAACACACCACACCCAAATCTAATTCTCTCTGCACATGTTATATCTGCCTCCAGGGTCGGACTGGTCCATAGGGGTACAGGAGAAACCACCGGTGGGCCCCACTGCCTGAGGGCCCACTCTTTCCTCTAGGGATCAGGTTCCGGACTGTGCAGTTGTATTATACATGGTAGATATGTTGCATTACACTGCACAAGAAAACTGTGTATTTCAATCCTCTGTGGAGGCTGGCCACACTCCCTTTGTAGGTTGGCCACACCCCTAAGTATGGGCCCCTACCACTGCATTTTCCCAGTGGGCCCTTTATGCCCCAGTCTGACAATGTCTTCCACCCCTGCAGTGCACGTGGGCCTAATTCAGACCTGATCGTAGCAGCAAATTTGTTAGCAAATGGGCAAAACCATGGGGGTCATTCCGAGTTGATCGCTAGCTGGCGTTGTTCGCTGCGCAGTGATCAGTGTAAAAAATGGCTAATCTGCGCATGCGTTGGCACCACAATGTGCACGCACGTAGTACGGGTACAAAGTCTATTGTTGTTTTGCAATGGTTCTAGCGACGATTCCAATTGCACAGACGGCCGCAAGATGATTAACAGAAAGAGGGCGTTTCTGGGTGTCAACTGACCGTTTTCAGGGAGTGCTTAGAAAAACGCAGGAGTGTCGTGGGAAAACGCAGGCATGCCTGGGCGATCGCTGGGCGGGTGTGTGACATCAAAAGCCGCCACTCTGTCGTTAGAATCTTCGCACAGGATAAGTAACTACAGGGCTGGTCTTGTTTTGCACAAAAAGATTTTGCAGGTGCGCTGATGCACAGGCATTCGCACTTCTGCAAAGTGAAAATACACTCCCCAGTGGGCAGCGACAATGCGTTTGCACGGCTGCTAAAAACTGCTAGCGAGCGATCAACTCGGAATGACCCCCCATGTGCACTGCAGGGAGGGCAGATATAACATGCTACAATCAGGTCTGAAGTAAGCCCAAATTTGCTGCTGTGATCAGATCTGAATTAGGCCCATAGTGGAGCTGCTGTACTCTGTACATACCTATAATAGCAGCTTCTTCTACAAAGTTTTCTGTTTGTGTGGACCTCCGTGTTCAATCAGTGCGCTGGACCGAAGAGTAGCTGCCAAGTAGAAGAGTCAGGCACCTTAATATAAGAATGTGTGCTTAGAGTGCAGCACTGTCTCCTACTGGATCTATTATATTTATGTATTTATTTATTTATTATGGGATGTTTAACCTTTTCCTGACCACTTATGTCATTTATATTAGTTGAATATGTTTGATACAGCCTATACTATAGTGATAATTATTAATAATGTATTTCATACACTATCCAGTGTATAAAAAGACCAAGGGGCCTATTTATTACCTTCCGCATCCAAGGATGTGGATGTGAGGTGATAAAATCGCCCAGAATTGCACTGCAATAATTGATTACATCGCAGGGTTATGTTATTGCATGCAGGGACAAGCTCTGCCCCTGCGATGACACTCCGCAGCATCATCTGGGTATTTTTCAGGAAAAATACCCCAATGTACTGCTGTGCATGTGGCACTGCCAGGTCGACCCCCCATTGTGACTACCCGCCAGTGCACCGCGGACCCCCCACCCCGCAGGTCAATATATTCACCAGTCCAGGGAGCCGGTCAACGTTGCTCCCGCAGGGCTACAGGGCTACCGGGTGCTGCAGTGACCCCCAGTGCTGTAAAGTGCACTGCCACTTTTCAGCATCACAGGAGCAACGATCACCGGCTCCTGGTTGGGTAAGTATGTTTTGGGGTTTTTTTACTTTTTTTTTGTTTTAAACAGTGATTAGCTGATCCCTGGAGCCCGGTCCCTGCCCAGTTTTCTCTGCTAGGTGACAGAGAAAGCTGGGCAAAGACTGCAGATTGCAGTGCTGCCCTTTGATTTCGCCAGCTGAGCTGGCAAAATAATCACAGGGCACACTGCTGAGTTTAAAAAAAAAAAAAAAATTGTAAATTTGGCCACATCGCATCTTCCATTATAAGTATATAAGGTGAAAAGGTGAAAAAGCTGCCAGGCGCAGCGAAACACGTCAGCTTATTACAGACCTCATTGGGGACCGTACTCAGCATGAACCGGACCAACCTCCTACAACTGAACACCGACTACACGGATTCCTTTACCGGTACCTTGGACTCTATAACATAGTGTCACAGCTCTTGTGAGGACTCTGGTTACAATCATTCCAGGACATTCAATCCTCCAGTGACTCAGGTATAATATCCTTGGAATACCAAACAACATACCCGGACTTTTTGCAAAATGGCGGACAGGGAGGTACTATAAAAGGAAGGATTTTTGAACTGTGCTGACTCTGAAACACATTTTTGAGGTTTTTCATGTTTGTTTTATATGATTTATATGGAAGCCCTATTTTATAAAATTAAATTTTCTGATATTTAATATTGTTTATGTAGATGTGACAATTCATCAACAAAATGCTGCTATTTATATTGTTTGTTTGTTTTTCTTAAGGTTGAGGGACTAAAGGTCCATACACACTTAACGATAAAATGAGCGACGTCGCTCATTTTCCCCTCCTTGAGCGACGTCGCTCATTTTATCGTCAAGTGTGTATGCCGCCAGCGACGACCGATGCGCGGCCCCGCGGGTCGGCAACGATCGTCGCTGTCGGTAGGGCATGCATGAAGGATGTGGACTGTCGTCCACGACCTTAATGCAGGGCTGGCGGGGGCGTGACGTCACTGAGCGATATGAGCGGTCATATCGCTCAGTGCGTACAGGCGGCCGCCGACCGGCCGGCCCGGGAGGGGGAAACGTTAGACGATGTCGCTCACAGAGCGACATCATCTAATGTGTATGGGCCTTAACTTTCCCTGTACTAGCAGCAGCTAGAATTTCCCTAGCAGGTGTGACAAAGTGCCGGTTTATAGTTATACTTTACGGTATATATATTTTTAGTTTCTACCTTAAAATCTGCACAAGCTGAGCTCAGTTGTAGAATGTTCGATGTATACTGCAATCATTGCTTCATTACACCAAGCTGAAGCAGCTCACACTGCTGACCACAATTCAGTTTATTCAGCTGCATTGAAACTTTACAACATGTAAGGGAGCTTTAAACTATTTAACACATGTATTACTCTAAAATATATGTTAGTAACCTAATTATTCTTTAAGTTAATAACAATGCAGGTTTGTCAAGAACACACTTGTTTTCCTACAAGCATGTACAATAACATTTACAAGCAAGTTTTTTTTTAATTTTTTACTAATGGCTTTTAGTTTCAAAGCTGAGTTATTTATGATTTAAAGCAACAAACAATTATTATCTTCAAAAATCATACCCACATACTGTACATGTATAAGGTTTTTTTTTTTTTTTCATTTTCCCTTGACAAAGAAACATAAGTTCAATAACATCACCAAAATAATTGTGATTTTGTGGACATTTTAATTATGCACCAATTTTTTTAATATATATTTTCACATTAAACAATAACATAAGGAATGTTAATAATAATAAGGAAACATTAAAATGTTATGCGTTTGTGGATTCACCAGCGGAAGTAGCTCGTCTAGTTGTTCGATGCATCCAGTCAGTAGGCATGGTTGGCTCAAAGTTATGTGTGGCTGATGCTAAATTGTGACATCAGAAACCTTTATGCAAATAATGCGACTGAGTTTAAGTTTTTCGCAAAAAAAGAGGATTTTTAAATCTCATCGCAAAATTTGCAAATTTGACAAGTCCACCTTTTTTTGTAAGATTAAATTAGTGTTGCAGATTTTCCGTTTAGGCGTGCTTTTGCAATTTAGCAATTGGTCGCAGTTTTTGCAAATTTGTACTTTTTTACGATCCTTACTGAACTAGCCCCTATAGCCTCAAAAAGATTACACCAGCACAAATCGCAAAGGCTCTGGTACTCTACTATTGAGTGTGTTATCTTTTACATTCACCATATTTCTGAAGACACCATTATGAAGACGTCTCCACTGGCAACAGCTATGTGGGAGAAGGAGGCCTGTTACTCACGTCTGCGTAGCTCTTTAGCGCTCTACAGGAGGAATTCCACATAATCTGACAGTAGGAAAACCCTCACTCACTGACATATCCATAATAAATGCAGGGTGCCACAAGGACCACTGCACACTCTGCACACATGTTGAACACCTACCTCTCCAAAATCTCATGTCTGCACTGCAGCAGCACAAATCACCGGGAAAATAGAGCGTATAACATAGGTTTCCCAGTGCAGTCCTTAAGGCACCCTAATGGTCCAGGTTTCAAGTATATCCATGGCTCAGCACAAATGGTTAAATCAAATTGATTCTGGTATTAATTGAGTCACCTGTGGCCAAGCATATAGTTGAAACCTGGACTGTTTGGGAACCTCTGACGTAGAGAAATCTCCGGGAACACGGTGCGGGTGCCATGTTCCTGGAGAACTGTACATGTGCATACACTCTAGCACAATGCCAGTCTACTGTTCTGCAGAGAGGGGGGCTACACACGGCCCCCTCCTCTACTATACTGTCCCTGCCCTCACTGTATAAATATAACTGCATTGGCATGTTTTATGCATACCCTACACAATATATTGTATTCCAACTGTACATGCATCAGATTATGTGAAAGAAAAGGTAAACCATCTTTCAAATCTGTCATTATTCACAATCTTCATCATAATCACTGATCTACTTAATGCCGCTGTGAAGATTCCAATGTTGTGAATACTGTATGCTAAAGAGCAGGTGATCAACAGGATAGCGTACAATAAAACTAGTTATAATCTACAGCACTTTGTTGGCCACATACTTCAATACTATAATAACTGTCAAGCTTCCATCTACTCGGGGGTAGATGTAAGAACCATTGATATGGCGGAGAAGTGGTATCAGCGCATGTTATGTGCACTGATACCGCTTTTCTCCATCTATAGCGGCGCTGCTATCTACAAGATAACATGCCAATAAGCGGGGCAATGGTCATTAGCACTGACCATTCTGACATCTGCAGCTATCGATTTCGACAGCTGCAGGTGGCAATGCCCATACACCACAACCAGGGACAGCGCTGCGGGGCTGCATGTGAGATTCGTTTAAGTAGCAAGATTTCACGCTTGTGCACTGGAGTCGAGCAGAGGAGAGACACAGCGCATCAGGCTAACGAGCTGTGGGGTACTGGCAGCGATCGGCGGAGGAGGGAGTTTTTGCTCCCCACTTCAGCATATGAGCTGTTAATACATCTTGGCGCTGCTGCTTCCTGCTTCGCCTCAGTAAAGATTAGAAACAGGAATCATTATACCCACGTGATAAGTGTGGTTATAGAGCCTAACTTTCTCTACTGGACAAAACCATGTACACTGCAGGTGGGGCAGATATAACATGTGCAGGAAGAGTTAGATTTGGATGGCTTATATTGTTTCTGTACAGGGTAAATACTGGCTACTTTATTTTTACGCTGCATTTTAGATTTCAGTTTTAACATAACCCACCCAAATCTAACTCTCTCTACACGTTACATCTGCCCCCCCTGCAGTGCACATGATTTTGCCCATTACAGAAAAATGGTGCTGCTGCTATCACGTCTGAATTAGGCCTATAATACATTAACCTCTCGGCCTGGTATGGCTAGATTGTACATCTTATTGTTTATAAGACATACAAATAACATACAAATAGCACATACATTGTTTCGAATGCACTACATAATTCACTGCAATTTCTTTTTTTTTTTTTCAATATATATTTTAATGAGGTTTAGAAAATACAACAAGCAATCTCAGAAATAAGCATAATACTCATTTTAAAATAAAGACTGATAAGGTCCGAGACCTTCAAGTCGTGTAGACAACGGGATCTAAAACAAAACCTCATTTTTTTTCCATTTACTAGTACAAAATAGAAGAACTGAAGATGATAGTGTTATAGAAGTCATGAAAAAACCAAATCACAAAGCTATCTATCACCATATTGATACAGAGACAAAAATATAAACAGTACAAACCATACAACATACTAATACGTTCTCCCCGTTGGGGAACGAGTAACTAAAAATAAAAGAAATAAAACAAACAAAAACAAAGGGATAAACATGGTAAAGATAATAATAATAATAATAATAATAATAATAATAAACAACAACAATAATACGGAAAAAAAAAAAAACCTGCCAGGGCGAGGGGACCGCCGACCCATCCATGGAGACATCATCAGAGCGAAAGAAAATATGTAGACAACGGAGAGTTGTGGAGAGGGTGTAGGTTGAAAGGGTAAAGAAAGCTAAGGGAGGCGGCAGCAAGAGACGCAACAGTAGAGAGAGGAAAACCAGAAGAGCAAAGAAGTGGAGAAGAGTACATGGTTATGAGAGAGAAATTGGAGGGCCATCAGATAAAAGTTGATAACCGTACCATGTGGTACATTGAAAACTTTGTTTAACAGCCAGTTTTGTCAGGGTGGGCAATCTATTAATAAATCGTCCCCAACATTTAAACAATGCAGGAGTCAGTATTTCTTTATTTAGAGACGTTTCAAGCCAGTCCATTGTAAATAGGAAGAGTAGTCTTGAGGTAGCTAGTGGCAGTGTGGGGGAAGTTGTCGGAGATCCATTGCTGGAGAATGGCTTTCCTGTCGACCGCTGAGAGAATCACTATCAATTTCGTGTCCTGGGGGAAAGGTTAGGTTGATCCAGGGTATGACCAAAGAGAGCCCAAGGGGCAGTACATTGGAAGTGTAGACCCAACTCGGAGGCACCATATAATTGTAGTTCAGCCCAAAACGCCTGAATGAGGGGGCAGTGCCAAAAGCAATGCATAAGATCAGCTACTGGCGCTGAGCATTTTAAGCATTTTGGCGAGTCAGATAAACCCATCAAATGACTTCTCCTTGGGGAGACATAGGCTCTATGTAAAATCTTGTAGGACATTTCCTGATATAAGCTAGCCGGAATAAGTTTAAGGGAGGTTGTAAAACTGTCCATTATGGCTTCTGGGGACATGGAAGGAATGTGTGAGGACCACGTCTGTACTTGGGACAGATCGGTAGTGGGAATATGTTCTATTCGAATGCGGGCATATAGAGACGAGATGGAGCATGTCCCAGAGCGCAGAAGCGCGTCTAGGCTGTTAACAAAGTCTAGTGGGCTGAGGTGGGAGAGAACTGAGTGTACATAATGTGAAGCCTGGAAGAAGTAGAATCCGTGGTAAGGGTTAATGTCAAATTTGGTATGTGCTTCAGTAAGAGTGAGTGTTTTTTTCCTAGAGTCGAGAAAATCACAGACTCGTGTAAGACCAGCAGTGTGCCAAGCATTAAAAGGATATGAGGCCTGACCCTGTTGAAAGTGTAGGTTACCAAGGAGAGGAAGAAATAAAGAGAAGGTATGCTGTAATTTTAGAGATTTCCTGGATAATCTCCATGCCACCGCAGTGGAAGTTAGGAGTATATTGTCCAGAAAATTAGCCGGCAAGTCAGATTTGGATGCATGTAGGACAAAACTAAGAGACAGAGGGGTGCAGAGTTGGGAATCAATCAGCGAATCGGTCAAGACCGATGTGCCGTTGAGCCAATCTACTGCGAAACGAAGGCAGGCTCTGTTGTATTGCTCTATGTCCGGCAGATTTAACCCCCCATTCTGTACCGTCTGAGATAATTTGAAGAGGCCTATTCTGGGTCTTTTACCGGCCCAGATGAATTTAGAAATAGATGAGTTCAGGAGAGAGAGGTCAGATTTAGAGAGCAGGACAGGTACCATCTGAAGTACATAGAGCAGTTTAGGAAATATACATCCCATCCTCACTAAAATCCAAACCGAATTGACGCTGTGGCAAAAACTACCCCTTAATCTTACGGGTCGCTGTAATCTGGTGAAGATGGCCATCTTCACCAGATTACAGCGACCCATAAGATTAAGGGGTAGTTTTTGCCACAGCGTCAATTCGGTTTGGATTTTAGTGAGGATGGGATGTATATTGTCAGAGTAGAGGCGATAAAGGTCAGAAGGGAGAAGGACTCCAAGATATGTAATATGGGCAGGGGCCCACCGAAATGGAAAAGGGGTGTCCCATCCTGTAGTAATCTGGGAAAAAATGCCAATGCCTCTGATTTATCAAAATTAATCGAGAACCCTGCAAAGGAGGAAAAACGAGAGATAGCATTCTGTAATGCCATGACAGATTGTCTCGGGTTAGAGGTGAGAAGAAGGATGTCATCTGCGAATGCCATCAATTTAACCTCTCTGTTACCAATTTTAACACCTCGAAAAACAGGGAGGATGAGGATGTAGCGTATAAAGGGCTCTAGAGCTAGATTGAAGAGGAGGGGGGAGAGAGGGCATCCCTGTCTGGTCCCTCTTTCAAGGGTAAAGGGAGATGAGGGAATATTATTGACTATCACCTGTGCAGTAGGGCTATCGTAGAAAGAGTCAACAAGGCCACGAAATTTATCACCAAATTGCTGATATGATAAACCTCTTGCGAGGTGAGGCCAGGCAATCTTATCGAAAGCCTTCTCCGCATCAAGGTTTATTAGGATATTATCCATGAGATTATGGAAGCGTAAGTACGCTATGGCTGCCAAGGCGGTCCTAATGCCCTGTACAGATTGTCTATGTTTAATGAAGCCCAGCTGCGCAGGCGATATAACACGAGAGAGGCAGAGCTGTAATCTATTGGCCATCAATTTTGTAAGGATTTTAAAATCCTGATTAAGGAGGGAGATCGGCCTGTAAGAGCCAGGCAGGGAGGGGTCCTTTCAAGGTTTCGCTATGACTATAATCGTGGCCTCATTAAGTCTAATTGGGGTTTGTTTGGAGGTGAGGATGTGATTATAAAGAGATGTGAGGGTAGGGGCCAGCTCATCATGAAGCATTTTATAAAACTCTGCGCCAAAGCCATCAGGACCAGGGCTTTTGTTATTCGGTAAAGTGTTGATAACGTCAACAACTTCCTCGACTGTGACCAGAGTCTCTAGAGAGTCTCTCTCCTCCTGAGTCAAAACGGGAAGAGCAGCCTCCTCCAGAAAAGAGAGGTTGGCATCCTAGTCATCAGGGCCTTTGGCATACAGAGATTGATAAAAGTCTCTAAATTTAGTACAAATGATTTCGGGGTCAGTACTCAGCATGCCCAGGCTGTTGATTGTGTTTACCCGTGTGCAGGCTTTAGGACCTTTAATCAGATTGGCCAGCAGTTTGCCTGATTTATTGCCCCACCTATGGAGTCTGTTACGTTGGTAATCACAGGACAATTGGGCTCGTTCCGTGAGGAATGTGTCATATATAAGTTTAGCTGACAGATAAGCCTCTTTGTGGGCGGGGGTATCATGTTGGGTATACCTTCTATATGCAGAGGTAAGTGTGGTACTTAAGGACTGCAATTGAGAAGAAAATTTCTTCTGTCTAGAGTGGGTATATGACATTACATGTCCTTGAAGGACGACCTTGGCTGCTCCCCAGAAGACCGGTGAGTCTAGACTCTGATCATTGTTATCCAAAGTATAGTTGAGCCAGGATTGCTTCATATGGAGAAGAAAATCAGTGGATTGACGTAGATAGGCAGGGAAATGCCAACGGGGTGGACTGTGGGGGGACATGGCTAGTTGGATACGGAGAGATATGGGGGCATGATCTGATATAACGATGTTATTAATGGAGGTGTGGGTGACTTTGGAAAGGAGATGAGTGGCAGTAAATATATAATCAATTCGAGAGTGAGAAGAATGAGGGTGGGAGTAGAAAGAGAAGTCCTTCTGAGTGGGATGGAGTATCCGCCAGGGGTCCAAGAGGTCTAACTGGGAGCAGAAGGAAGATAGAAGTTGTGTGAGGGTCGTAGCTGTGGAGGTACTTACCCTGGATCTGTCCATGGATGGGTCGACCACTAAATTGAAGTCTCCTCCAACAATTAAATTTTGACTGCCCCAGACAAACAGAGTCGTCAAAAGGTCTGCAAAAAAAGAATCGGGTGAGATGTTGGGTGCATAGAGATTGAGAAGGGTATATACAACATCATTAATACAGACGTCTAATAACAGAAATCTACCCTCGGGGTCAGAAAGCTTTCTCCGTATAGAATATTGGAAATTGGCGTGAAATAATATCGCAACCCCCCTAGACTTAGAATGGTATGGAGATGAGATACATTCTCCTATCCAAGGGGCTCGAAGGGTATGTCTAGGATCGTCTAACCAGTGGGTCTCTTGGAGGAACATGATATGAGGAGACATACGTTTCAGGTGAGAGATCACCTTTTTCCTCTTAACCGGGTGATTAAGGCCCTCAACATTCCATGAGACGATGCGGAGCAACGTAGTTGTTGTATCTCCGTCTATTTGAGGGTGTGGGTGGGTGGGTGTCAGTAGACATGTCAACCCACCTCTACCGGGAAAAAGAGTAAGAGGGGAATGTGAAAAATGAAGTAGGGTCCCACCCCGTCCCAGCGAGCGGGGAGGGGATCCCCCAATGGGGGGAAGGGGCTCCAGACCAGGCAGGTAAACATACGAATAATAACAAGAACATCAATAAACAACAAGAAGTGTAGACAGTAAATCAAGAGTGAGTACCAGTCACACTTCTTAAAAACATTATGTGAGGCCCGAGTGCAGGCTCGAGCAGCAGTGAGCTACTAACAGGTATAATCACGCAGTAATCAAGTGTCAGGTATGGTGAAATGTAATTTGGCCTCCTCAGGATCCTCAAAGAAACGCGGTCGTCCATCTTCGAAAACTCTGAGGCGGGCAGGGTAGAGTAGTGAAAACTTGATCTTCGCGTCAAAGAGGTGTTTGCAGATGGAGCAAACTCTCTGCACTTAGTGGCTACCAATGCGGAAAAGTCCTGGAAGATGAGGAGGCGTTCTCCATTGATAGAGAGGCTGGCAGCCTTGCGGTAGTGGTCAAGAAGTCTCGATTTGTCCGCAGAGTTCAGAATTCGCATGATGACCGGGCGAGGGCGCCCGAAGAATTTTTCCTTTCGGGTCCCAATCTATGGGCTCTCTCGATGACGAGAGGGACCCCCTTCAGATCCATAGACAGTTGTTCCAGAATGCCAGTTGAGAGGAGATCTAAGAGCTCGCGGTCCTTTACCGACTCAGGGATGCCTATGACCCTTAGATTGTTGCGCAAGCTGCGATTTTCGAGGTCATCAAGCTTCTCCGATAGATCAGAGACCTCCAGCTGTTTGGCATGTAGAGAACGTTGAGCTTCCTCCAGATTATCTTCTAGGGTCGATATCCTTTGTTCTGCTTCATCTAGGCGGGTAGAGTGCTGACTCAGCAAAGTCGAAGAGGACTCAATGGCTTCTTTAATGCCCGCTAACTTCTCATCTAAGAGCGGCCCCAAGACCGCTGTCAGGTCTTTGTGTTTCATCTTCAGTTGTTTAATAGGCGGGCGTGATTTGCGGGAATGTTGGGATAGCGAGCGTGTAGTCGAGTGGTCGGAGTCGGATGATTCGCCACAGGGGGTACCGTCTCGAGAGTGCTGAGCAGTGCCTGCGGACATCACGGGCAAAGGAATCAGGAACTTTTCCATGCAGTGAAATCTGGATAGAGATGTGGTATCCAGTCGCAGAGTATCTATGTAGTAAAGGGTGTAGCGGGCCTCACATGTTAAGCAATAACTCTCAATGTACTTCCATCATGGTTATATAACACCAGGAGTAAGGGAGGTGTGAGGCGTGAGGTGTGGGGGGCCTCGCTGTAGAGGTGAGTTCCAGGAGCTAGCAGAGGCAAGCGGGGGATAGGACTGCAAGTCTCAGGCTGCCATCGCGCCATGGGTGTCTACTGTAAGGCCGCGAGCAGGAGGAGATAGCGATCAAGCCGGGGGAAGGTAGGGGAGAGTTCCTCACCGCACTGTGGAGTGACGGTCCTATCAGTGCAGCTCCCGTCTCCCTCTGTCCCGATTTCTAAGCCTTCTCCAGCAAGGATGTGTTAAAATGGCCGCCGGTCACCGCGAGCTGCGGGGAGGGTAGAGAATAGAATAATCCTCTGGGCGATGAGGGTAGGATCTCCACTCGCGGGGCACCGAGGGCCACCCCGGGCGGGGATAATGGAGAGGTACCGCTGGGTTGGCCGGGCGGGCCTGTCCGTTTTCAGTGCAGGGCAGCCGAGAGTCCGGCAAATTGGTGGCCGGAATTGAGGGCCCTGACTCCAGGCCGACTGAGTGAGAGGCAGGAGTGCTCCAGCTGGGGCCAGGGTAGGCATGGGTCTCCTCTTCAATGGATGGCTACAGTAGGGGGGCGGCGGCCGCGGCCCCGGGTGCGACGGTCTGCGGTTATGTTCCGGCAGTCCGTCACTCCGGTGGTGATGCAGTGGTCATCTTCAGCAGGGGCCCCTATACAGCAGCCACACTGGTCGCGGGTATCCCCCAGTCAAAAATGGGGAGAGACAGCAGGGGCAGAGGGTGTGCAGCGGAGGTACTCTATCTCAGGCCCTCCAGCACTCCACAATGACGCGACCCGCAGCAGCGAAGGAAAAGATGGCCGCCGGGGCCCGCGTCAGGGAGAGGAGACACTGGCTCTACAGGCAGAGACACCCGCTGGCCTGAGCGGTCGCCGAGTCCACACACCAGCCCGTGAACGGCAGTCAGCCCCGCGAGCACCGGGAGAGGTGAGCCAGGGTCGGGTGTCGTGGCTGCGGCGCGCCCGGAAGTCCAGCGGGTCAGTGATAAAATTGAGGCCCCGGCGTGGGGACTACAAGTGGGCCGCAATCCGCGGGAGCCTCCATGGCGCTCCCCGATTCTGCGGCCACGGGTGTTTAGTAGCAGGGATGTTGGGGGGATGTATATAGCGGAGGGGCGGTACGGAAGAACGGGTCTGAGCGGGCTAGGAGGGTGAGAAGATGGTGTTGAAGCAGGAGCTACACAGAGCTGCGACTGCTCTCCTCCATAGTCAAGCCACGCCCCCCTCACTGCAATTTCTATATTTGCCTCTGTTTCTTATTTAGTTTATTTTTGTTTGTTTTTACACAATAAAAATCCCAACTTAAGAACTCCTGGGTGTTTTGCTGTTACAAGCTAGACATTATGTTGAAATGACAAATTACTGATATTGAAAAAAAAAAAGCTGTCTGTCCTGCTCAAACATGTTTGTTGCTTTAAAAAATTGATTCAAATTGTGCAAGAAAGTAAAGGATCTGTAAAATGTTCAGTAAATATGAATTGCCATCAGAATACTACAGTACACTTAATTGATTGCTATGGTGTATTTGTTTCAGGTCACAAAACTGACATATTTACAATAATACAATATACAGTATTTGGTCTCTGTTTCCAGAGTGCATGAAATGAGGACCTTACAGCCAGAAAACTATAATAAATCACCTGGCAACTGCCATATCGGAAGCGATCATTGTAAAATAGCTAGTCATATTGAGGTATTACTCAAACTATTGTTAAGTCCTAAAAATCAATTGGGAATGCCTTTTGCCTATTTCAAAACACGTTAAAATGGAATGACAATAGCAGTTTGTGTATTGAACTTTGCCTTTTCATTTTTCTCCAATAGTTTTTCTTTCGCTCTCTAATGCCATCTTGTTGCTTTTAACTCCAGTACTTGCAAAATGAAAAGTTAGAAGGGAATACGGTAGCTTGTTCTATTTTTTTTTTCACAAAAGATATTCAGTCCTTTTTCCATTGTCACATGCTATAACATATTTACTAAGGGAAATATACGATTAGACTCAGTAAAATTTTCGTTTACCGTGGCTTGATTTAATGCACTTATTGTGCAGTATTTTAATTTAGCGCAGCTATGTGCGTTCCCACTTGATGCTCAGTCTAGTTGTAAAGAGTGGTCACATGGTAATTTTCTGGATGTTGGCCTCATTACTTGTGGGGTAGAAAAAAAATGTATCCTGTAACTAAAAAAAAGTGCAAACTAACACTGGCTAACAATATAGATGGCTATTGGTGGGCAAAAGCAATGTAATTAAGAGAAAATAGAGATATGGACAAAAGCATTTTTTGGTCCTTTTCTTACAGTATCTCATAATATTTTTCCAATAAAAACTTATGTAACAAACCAATTATCGTTATATTGCTTCCAAACTGTTAACCTCTTTTCTAGATTTTTGCATCTATAATCTTCTCCATAGCAGTCTGCAAAAAAGATGTGGATGCAGAGTAGAAAGGTGTTCAAAATTTATATTATGAAGTATTTTATCACACAAAGTAAAAGTTGAGGTACTATAGCTGTATTATTAAACTGTAATTTATACATATGGGACTTGTGTTACACAGAAAAAATGAAATTCAATTACTAATTAAGGTGTTTTGGTGACAGTGTGTCTCAGTGATAAATCTTATATGCTTTTCTAAGTTTCCTTGGGCTGAGAATATTCCCTTTCCTTACACTTTATGGATTACCAGTCAAATTTGTTAACATTTAATTAATGGATTGTTCAAGTTTGTGTTCCTTTTGTACAGAAGTGTATCTCAACCTATGTTGTAATTGTTCATTTTAATAATTAATAATCCAATCTTACATTAATTTATAATTACACATGTACCACACCACTGCAAAAGAGTGCACTTTCAACCATAACCTGGCCTTGCCAAGCTTGTGCTAGATTTGTTTTTTGCTTCTTTAACCCCTTTGCTACAGAGGATAAGTGGGCACGTCCTCCGGATAAACAATAAGAATGTGGAGGACGAGCTTCACTTGTCCTTTGCAGCATTGGGCCTGGATAGAGGAGTGATTTTTGAAAAACATAAAATAAAGAAAATAGTAAAGTCCCTATGTGAAGATACCGGGTTCCAAATGACGGGTGTGGTATGAAAGGTAGATAGTAACTAGGTCAACAGTAACTAGGTCGACAGGGATGCTAGGTCGACATGTTGTAGGTCGACAGGTCAAAAGGTCGACATGAGTTTTTTATGGGGGGTTTGTGTCGTTTTCTTCGTATAGTGACCGGAAACCCCAATTAGTCCACTGTGTCCCCTTGCATGGCGAGCGCGCTTCGGGCAAGGAGGTTACCATTCCCAATTGTAGTCCATGTGGATCATTAAGTATGAAAAAGTTAAAAAATAATTGTGAAAAACTGATGCCGACCTGTCGACCTAGAGACCCTGTCGACCTAGAAACCCTGTCAAACTAGATACTGTCGACCAAGATAGTGTCGACCTAGTTACTGTTAACCTAGAGACCGGATCCCCCAAATCACTCAAGCACGGGGGTAGTTGAAAAACCAACAGTGGTTTATTGAACAGAATGGGTTATAAACAGCTCAGCAGACTTCTGTAATCCAATTCCACAAGACCATTACAACCAAAAACTCCTGACAGAACATTACTTCTTAGTCTGGGAGCAGAGAATCTCTGTTCCAGCTCTCTGGGTAGCTCTACTTATACTCCCAGAAGATTCATATTGCAGGGGTGTGTGTGACTACTTTGTCTTAGGATCTTACAGCATTGGAATACAATACATATTCTAATCAAAGTGATTACATCAGCCAGAGTGCCACCATGTCTGGTCAGCTCACTGTTGGACAATAGGGAGTAAACAAAAAGTGACAATGGTACCTTATATGACTCACCCCTTGAGTGTCCACTGTGGTGGTAGTAAACAATAGGAAACTAGTTCTAACATGAATACATTATCTAAAGGGTAATAGATAACATACCACAATTGCATATGGGCCTAATTCTGAGTTGATCGCAGCAGTAAATTTGTTAGCAGTTTGGCAAAACCATGTGCACTGCAGGGGGGACAGATATAACATGTGCAGAGAGAGTTAGATTTGGGTGGGGTGTATTCAAACTGAAATCTAAATTGCAGTGTAAAAATAAAGCAGCCAGTATTTACCCTGCACAGAAACAAAATAACCCACCCAAATCTAACTCTCTCTGCACATGTTATATCTGCCTCCCCTGCAGTGCACATGGTTTTGCCCAACTGCTAACAAACTTGCTGCTGCGATCAACTCAGAATTACCCCCTATAATAACAATATTAAGATTGATTTCAACACAAAGGGGGCAATTCTGAGTTGATCGCAGCAGCAAGTTTGTTAGCAATTGGGCAAAACCATGTGCACTGCAGGGGGGCAGATATAACATGTTTGACATGGGAAATGAGGCATAGCTATATTAGTTGTCACAGATCTCATTTCCTCACATTCCTCTCCCACTTGTTAGGCCCAATGTACCGGCAAGTTGTAGGTACAGTCCTCAATGTCCAAGCGAGGCTGTTGGGACAATCCAGTAAGTCTTTTCTTAGGTTTGGTGAGAGGGTGATTAGCAGTTCAGAAGTTCCTCCACCACTTTTAAGCCCTGTGCCTGGACAGTACAAACTAGCTGGCACTTTAACCCCACCTGGGTCAAAAGAACTGAGGGTCATGTTTCCGGAAGAGTCTAGTGACCGGCCTTTTGGGTCTGGTGGAATTATGATTAGCAATCCACAATTATTCAGTCCTTCACCAGATTCCCAATTGTATGTCCCTGGTAACAAATAACTCTGGGCAGAAAACATGCTTGTAAATGTCTGTGCCTCTCCCAATCGTTCCGTGGTCTCCCACCTGAGAACAAGCAAATAGTGGGATGCTGGCTGAGAGCAGTTTCCCTCCTGGTGGTGCATTACATCCCTCGCCTCTGGCACTTCAGGAGTGGATAATTTATCCATGTGTCCCAGACATAAATTTGTCAGTTGCATAAGGACGGGCACATGCTGGTACTCGGCCATGGCTCCAGATACAGGGTGGGGCTCTCCTCCCCCCTCCCTTGCATGCTCCAAATTTGCCCAATGGCAGTAACATGTTGGGGCTCCTGCCCTATTGCCAAAGGTAAATTGATATTAGGTTGCAGGGAAGTAGCAAAATCCGACAATTTGTCTCTCAAATCTTCCCCCTCAAAAGCCACTTCCACTGTTCCCTCAGGAAATTCCCCATGTGCTGCTGAGAAACTGACAGGACTGACTGATCGCTGTCCAGGTCTTCTCCCTCAAAAGCCAATTCCTCCTCCCCCAAGCATAGCACTGGGAATAGCTCAGTAGCCAGGACTGGTTGGTGCTCACCTGAGGAATTCGCTTGGAGGTTCTGTTGCTCGAGTGGTGGTAGGGTGACCATGGCAACTTCTTCCTCAATGTCTCGCTGGCACTCTGTGATGGTTTCTATATCCTCCAAGCCCGCAAATGGCCAGTTGTAACATAGCTCAGGCTGGTCAAAAAGTGTTTCACTGGGACATTCCCCCAGGTAGGATATAAGGGGTTGCAAGCAGTGCTTCATTGCATCCACTTGGTCAAGGTCGGCCTTCCCCAGTGTAACATACTGGGCAGACAGTCTCTTGGCACTCTCTCACTAAGTCCTCATCTTCCATCTCAGCAAAATGGAAGTTCCTCCTTGGATGCCAGGATTGTGGGTACTGCTTTATTCACTTCAGCACTAGCCACTTTCCATATAGAACACTGGGCAGCTTTTTCCCTTGGGTATGGGAGAAGCTGTTGCAGATGGTGCCTTTCAACATCAACCCTATGACACTGGTCTCGCCATGCTGGGGTATCCAGGAGCCCCTGATCCAATGCCACTTCCTCTGGTTCTATCCGTGTAGACAATTTACTCTGGACTTGCCTTTCTGTCTATGTATGTTGTATTCTTTGTGTCAATTGGGCCACTGTGGCGATCACTTCCTCCCTGAATTCCACAAACTCTGGCTTCCCCAGCAGAGTCCATGGGGCTGCTTCACTTCTGCAGTGCATGAACGCCTTCCCTAAATGACACATTTTGTCCTGTATGCTGGATACTCTCCACCTGCTGATAACCCACTGAGCTTCATTCCAGTATTCCCAAATGTACTGCATCTTGGTAAATATAAATAACATATCCGGCTTCCCAGCCTGCCGATATGCTGACGAATTCCACCCACAAGCTCCACTGCTCTGGTTCCATTACTGGTCTCCTCCGCCAAGTCCTGGACCATATCCTCCCCTTCCTTCTCATCACAAGGGTGCTCCAAGTCCCACTGAGCTAATTTTTCAATTAGGGACCCCTTGGTATCCACTGTGTTAAATACAATTTTTCTTGCATGACACAGTTCTTGCAGGACTCCCTTCTTGCTGTGTTTGTAGCATTGTGCTGCTGCCTCCATTCTGCTGTAATATCTTGCTTCCATACTTGTAACCTGCGTGATCCCTCTGCTTGCCACTAAATGTGAAGATCCTGTGTTCCAAATCACTCAGGCACAGTGGTAGATCAAAAACCAACAGTGGTTTATTGAATAGAATGGATTATAAACAGCTCAGCACACTTCTGTAATCCAATTCCACAAGACCATTCCCACCAAAAACTCCTGACAGAACATTACTTCTTCATCTGGAAGCAGAGAATCTCTGTTCCAGCTCTCTGGGTAGCTCTGCTTATACCCCCAGAAGATTCATATTGCAGGGGTGTGTGTGATATCTTTGTCTTAGGATCTTACAGCATTGGAATACAATACATGTTCTAGTGTTTACATCAGCCAGAGAGCCACCATGTCTGGACAGCTCACTGTTGGACAATAGGGAGTAAACAAAAAGCGACAATGGTACCTTATACGACTCACCATTTGAGTGTCCACTGTGGTGGTAGTAAACAATAGGAAACTAGGTCTAACATGAATACATTATCTAAAGGGTAATAGATAACGTAACACAATTGCATATATTAACAATATTAAGATTGATTTCAACATAATATTGGGTGAGCAGCAATGGACATGTTATGGAGAATGAACAAACGGATGAACTGAATATATATTGATATGGGTATAAAAAGTACATATTTAATAATAATAAGTACATATTGGGAAATGAGGCATAGCTATATTAATTGTCACAGACCTCATTTCCTCACACCCTATAACTCCCCAACCCCAGCACGTAGAAAGATGGGAACAGAGGGGAGTTCCATTTTCAAATGGTGTGCACACATAAAGGCTAATGTCAGGTTATCACACTAAACAACAGGCTTTAACCCCCTCCTCTTTAGATATATAATGTAATATAGACATGGTGGAGCATTCTCCCAACCTGGCAACAAGTAGTTAAGGGGCACCCATTTATGAAGGATAGGGGACCCCTCTTTCAAATGCTGGGGCCCCTTAGCACTTATTGTGTGGTGATCACTAGTCAATGTGGCACCATGCTATGGAAAATAAAAGTTTTCTGTACATGTTGTGAAAGTCACTATTGGGTAGATGTATTATGCAGTGCTCTGGTGGGAAAGTGGTATCAGCGCAGATTATGTCGTTGTGTCGGACACAACCTTATGGTTATGTCTGAAGGCCATGAGGTCCATGTCCAGAAGACCCCATTTAGTCACCAGAACCTAAAAGACGTCTGGGTGCAAAGACACCTCTCCAGAGTGCACATCCACCATGAGAGGGACGTCTGGACATTCGGAGGCAGTAGCATCCTCTGAGACAGGATGAGAGAGGACTTGGCCCAGTTGTTCAGCCAACCATGACTCTGAAAGAATCACAACATCACCTGGAGATGATGTTTGAGGACCTCTGAAGAATGTGCAAAGAAAAGGAGGTCGTCCAAGTAAGGGAGTATCCAGATTCCCTGCTGCCGAAGTGTCACGATCCGGGTATCTGGACGCCATTTCTTACCCATCAGATGCCTCCTAAGGCTGGCTCAGCGCTCCAGGACCGGATCCCGTCTGTTATCCTGATGTGTACATTCCTGTATCCTCTCCTGTCACTCTGGGACGCTGTCACAGTAAACGCCATATTACACCTGACATGGCGTCTCCCGCGGCCTCCGCCGCCGTCCCTGAACTTCTGCATGCAGAGTGTCTGAGTGGCGATTACGTCAGCCGCGGCCTCCGCTGTGTCCGCGTGGTTGGATGTGCATCTGTCAGCCTGGCGCCTCCTGTCTCCGGTGGCCGGCGCCGCCATTACTGTTTTCATTACCACATGAATTACAAACCAAACTTCCCTCCAAGTGTCTGCATGGGCGCAGCCATCTTGGATTCTGTCAGCTGATCATTTCCACCAATCTGTTCTCAGTATTGATAATCTGCATAATTGCCTAGCCAATCCCTTCCTTGCTGCAGGTATAAATACACTGTGCCTGAGCAAGGAAGGCGTCAGTGCTTTGGTTGTCAAACCTAGTTCCTGTTTGTCTCTCTCCTGTGATTGTCTTCCAGGTTCCAGCTCCTGTCTCAAGACTTCCACCATAGAGACCCGCACCAGCATTCCACCTGCGGTGTAGCCTGACTCTCCAATCCATTGTGGATTCATCTGTTTCCAGCTACAACATTACCTGCTTCCAGCTCAGCTTCCAGCAGAGTACAGCTTCCCTTAAAGGGCCGGTGTCCTTTCTACACTTTACCACTCTCCACCGGTATTATTATTTCTCCGCTCTCAAGTTCTACATTTCAGTTCATATTTCATCGCTCCCAAGTTCATTTATTATTTAACTGGTTCCAGCCAGTATCCACTCCGTGCTAACAACAGTCTGGTTCCAGCCAGTATCCACAGCAGCTGTTTTATCTTCAGCAACCCAGCTTTTCCGGGAACACCAGCTGGCACAATCCTGGGTTATCTCCATTGCTACAGTCGGGCCTGGTAAGGACTTTCCATCTAGAAGATCATAAGAACTATCTCACACTACCAGTGCCCTGTGGCTCCTGCCATCCTGTAGTACCCAGGAACTGTATTTATTATTTGCTGACTTTTACGTTTTCTTTTACTGCTGCTGTGTTGCGGAGTTGTCATAATAAACATCATTGACTTTTATCCAAGTTGTCGTGGTCACGCCTTCAGGCAGTTATTATTCATGTTACTTACATGTCCAGGGGTCTGATACAACCTCCCAGGTTCCTGTACATCTCAGCCCCTACAACTGAGGCTGCCTCCCGTCAGCTCAGGCCCTCAGTTGTGACAGTAAGCACTGACCAAATGAATCCAGCCGGAGACCAGGATCAAGCGGCCAGGCCGATGCAAGAACTGGCAGCCCGACTAGAACATCAGGAGGCTGCACAGGGCCACATCATCCGCTGTCTCCAGGATCTCTCTACTCGGCTGGATGGGATTCAGACAACTCTCCGTGGATCAGGCGCGTCTGGTGCGTCAACCACAGTGACTCCAGCTATAACCCCACCCACCTTACCCATTTCTGCTCCACGTCTTCATCTTCCAACGCCAGCAAAATTTGACGGATCTCCAAGATTCTGCAGGGGATTTCTCAACCAGTGTGAGATTCAGTTTGAGCTACAACCTGGCAATTTTCCCAGTGACCGTACAAAAATTGCCTACATTATTTCTCTTCTCAGTGGCTCAGCCCTTGATTGGGCATCACCGTTATGGGAGAGGTCCGACACCCTGCTATCTTCCTACACTGCCTTCGTGTCAACATTCAGGCGCATCTTCGACGAGCCAGGCCGGGTAACCTCAGCTTCATCCGAGATTCTCCGTTTACGCCAGGGGTCACGTACTGTAGGACAATATCTGATACAGTTCCAGATCCTGGCATCCGAACTGGCATGGAACGACGAGGCCCTGTATGCTGCATTCTGGCATGGCCTATCTGAGCGTATTAAAGATGAGTAAGCTACCAGAGACTTACCTTCTAAGTTAGATGAGCTAATCTCACTCTGCACGAAAGTTGATTTACGTTTCAGAGAGAGAGCAACTGAGCGTGGAAGATCATCTGCTCCAAAATCTTCTGCTCCTCCTCCTCGTCAACTGTCACCATCTAAAGATGAGCCCATGCAACTTGGCCGTTCCCGTTTAACTCCTGCTGAGCGCCGAAGACGTCTCTCCGAGTTTCTCTGTCTCTATTGTGCAGCTCCGTCTCACACCATTAATGCCTGTCCCAAACGTCCGGGAAACTCCAAATCCTAGCTCGCCAAGGAGAGGGCCGGCTAGGAGTAATGATCTCCTCTCCATCTCCTCAAGATTGTAATCTCCCAGTCTCGCTTCAAGTTGCTCAACGTTATCGGAACGTCATTGCCCTCCTTGATTCCGGAGCAGCTGGGAACTTTATTACCGAAGCCTATGTTAAACGGTGGTCCCTACCCACCGAGAGACTTCCTTCGTCCATTTCTTTAACTGCCGTGGATGGCAGCAAAATTTTTGATGCAGTTATTTCTTTAAGGACTCTACCAGTTCGTCTGAGAGTGGGAGTTCTTCATTCCGAACTTATTTCTTTTTTAGTGATTCCAAGAGCCACACATCCTGTGGTCCTGGGCCTTCCATGGCTCCGTCTTCACAATCCTACAATTGATTGGACGACTACGCAAATCCTGGCATGGGGTTCCTCCTGTGCTGAGACATGTTTGTTTAAAGTATTGCCTGTCTGTTCTTCCTCCCCCAGGTCGTCTGATGTTCCACCTCCTCCATATCAAGATTTCACGGATGTGTTCAGTTAAGCTTCTGCTGATATCCTTCCTCCTCATAGAGAATGGGACTGTCCGATTGATCTCGTTCCAGGGAAGGTTCCACCTCGAGGCCGAACTTATCCGTTGTCTCTGCCTGAGACGCATTCTATGGAGGAATATATTAAAGAGAACCTAGCAAAGGGGTTCATTCGACCTTCTTCTTCTCCAGCCGGCGCAGGCTTCTTTTTTGTAAAAAAGAAAGATGGTGGTCTGCGGCCGTGCATCGACTACAGAGGTTTGAACGACATTACCATCAAGAACCGTTATCCTTTACCCCTGATTACTGAGCTCTTTGACAGAGTTAGCGGAGCTACCATCTTTACAAAGCTGGACTTGCGAGGTGCATACAATCTCATCCGGATCCGTGAGGGTGACGAGTGGAAGACCGCCTTTAACACCCGTGACGGACATTATGAGTACCTCGTCATGCCCTTCGGATTGAGCAATGCTCCAGCTGTCTTCCAGCATTTTGTCAATGAGATCTTCAGAGACATTCTATACCGTCATGTCGTGGTCTATCTAGACGATATCCTCATTTTTGCCAACGATTTAGAGGAACATCGTTTTTGGGTTAAAGAGGTTCTGTCCCGTCTCCGTGTCAATCATCTCTATTGCAAATTAGAAAAATGCGTCTTTGAAGTCAAGTCCATTCCGTTTCTAGGGTACATTGTGTCCGGTTCCGGACTAGAGATGGATCCTGAGAAACTACAAGCAATCCAAAATTGGCCGGTACCCTTAACCCTCAAAGGGGTCCAGAGGTTCTTTGGGTTCGCCAACTATTACCGAAAGTTTATACGAGACTTTTCCACCATTGTGGCGCCTATTACTGCTTTCATTAAGAAGGGTGCTAACCCGTCCAAGTGGTCTGAAGAAGCCATGCAAGCATTTCATCTTTTAAAACAAAGGTTCATCTCTGCGCCTGTTCTGAAACAGCCTGACATCGACTCTCCTTTCATCTTAGAGGTGGATGCCTCCTCCGTTGGAGTAGGAGCGGTGTTATCTCAGAGGGCTAAAGATGGCCATTTACACCCTTGCAGTTTCTTCTCCCGGAAGTTCTCCCCAGCTGAGCGCAACTATGCCATTGGCGACCAGGAGTTGCTAGCCATCAAGCTCGCTCTAGAAGAGTGGAGGTATCTGTTGGAGGGAGCTTCTCATTCAATCACCATACTTACAGACCACAAGAACCTTTTATACCTGAAGGGCGCACAATGTCTCAACCCTCGTCAGGCCAGATGGGCACTTTTCTTTTCCAGGTTCGACTTTAAACTCCAGTTCTGTCCGGGCTCTCAGAATCGCAAGGCCGATGCCCTTTCCCGCTCATGGGAGCAAGAAAATGAGTCAGAGTCTTCAGACAAGCATCCTATTATAAATCCGTTGGCATTCTCCACGGTAGGGATGGACTCTACGCCCCCATCAGGGAAAAGTTTTGTGAAGCCGATGCTAAGGAAGAAGCTCATGCATTGGGCCCATGCTTCCCGTTTTGCCGGACATACAGGTATCCAAAAAACCCTGGAGTTTATCTCTAGGTCCTATTGGTGGCCAACTCTGAAAAAGGACGTCTTGGAGTTTATTGCATCTTGCCCAAAGTGTGCCCAACATAAAGTATCCCGCCAGTCGCCTGCGGGGCAACTGGTTCCACTATCCGTTCCCCGTCGACCATGGACCCACTTGTCGATGGATTTCATTACAGACTTACCCATGTGCAACAAGTTCAATACCATCTGGGTGGTAGTTGACCGGTTCACCAAGATGGCACACTTCATTCCTCTCACCGGTCTTCCGTCAGCTTCCAAGTTGGCTCAAGTATTCATACAAGAGATCTTCCGACTCCACGGTCTTCCTGAAGAAATTATCTCAGATCGAGGAGTTCAATTCACAGCCAAATTCTGGCGAAGTTTATGTCAAGTCCTCCAAGTCAAGCTAAAGTTTTCCACGGCTTACCATCCTCAGACCAATGGTCAAACCGAGAGGGTGAATCAGGACTTGGAGGCCTTCCTCCGCATCTATGTGTCCTCCTCTCAAGATGACTGGGTTCAATTACTTCCCTGGGCCGAGTTCTGTCATAACAACCAGTATCATTCTTCATCTGCTTCAACACCATTCTTCACTAACTTTGGATTCCACCCTAAAGTCCCTGAGTTCCAACCGCTTCCAGCAACTTCTGTTCCCGCAGTGGATATCACCTTGCATCAGTTTGCCAATATCTGGAAGAGCGTACGATCAGCTCTGCTCAAGGCATCGTTCAGGTACAAGAAGTTTGCGGATAAGAAGCGTCGAGCAGTTCCTGCTCTCAAGGTGGGTGATCGGGTATGGTTATCCACGAAGAATTTGAGGTTAAGAGTTCCCAGTATGAAGTTTGCACCTCGCTATATCGGTCCTTTCAAGATTGAACAAGTCATCAATCCTGTTGCTTACAGACTCCAGTTGCCTCCCTTCTTAAAAATACCCAGGACATTCCATGTTTCCCTGTTGAAACCGCTGATCTTGAATCGGTTTCATTCCTCACTTCCTCCAACTCCGAAAGTCCAAACTCAACGAGGCGTTGAGTATGAAGTGGCCAAGATCCTGGACTCACGTCACCGTTACGGTCAACTACAATATCTTATTGACTGGAAGGGTTATGGTCCTGAGGAACGTTCATGGACCAATGCTTCTGATGTCCATGCTCCTGCCTTGGTCCGGAGATTCCATTCCAAGTTTCCTCAAAAGCCAAAGAAGTGTCCTGGGGCCACTCCTAAAGGGGGGGGTGCTGTCACGATCCGGGTATCTGGACGCCATTTCTTACCCATCAGATGCCTCCTAAGGCTGGCTCAGCGCTCCAGGACCGGATCCCATCTGTTATCCTGATGTGTACATTCCTGTATCCTCTCCTGTCACTCTGGGACGCTGTCACAGTAAACGCCATATTACACCTGACATGGCGTCTCCCGCGGCCTCCGCCGCCGTCCCTGAACTTCTGCATGCAGAGTGTCTGAGTGGCGATTACGTCAGCCGCGGCCTCCGCTGTGTCCGCGTGGTTGGATGTGCATCTGTCAGCCTGGCGCCTCCTGTCTCCGGTGGCCGGCGCCGCCATTACTGTTTTCATTACCACATGAATTACAAACCAAACTTCCCTCCAAGTGTCTGCATGGGCGCAGCCATCTTGGATTCTGTCAGCTGATCATTTCCACCAATCTGTTCTCAGTATTGATAATCTGCATAATTGCCTAGCCAATCCCTTCCTTGCTGCAGGTATAAATACACTGTGCCTGAGCAAGGAAGGCGTCAGTGCTTTGGTTGTCAAACCTAGTTCCTGTTTGTCTCTCTCCTGTGATTGTCTTCCAGGTTCCAGCTCCTGTCTCAAGACTTCCACCATAGAGACCCGCACCAGCATTCCACCTGCGGTGTAGCCTGACTCTCCAATCCATTGTGGATTCATCTGTTTCCAGCTACAACATTACCTGCTTCCAGCTCAGCTTCCAGCAGAGTACAGCTTCCCTTAAAGGGCCGGTGTCCTTTCTACACTTTACCACTATCCACCGGTATTATTATTTCTCCGCTCTCAAGTTCTACATTTCAGTTCATATTTCATCGCTCCCAAGTTCATTTATTATTTAACTGGTTCCAGCCAGTATCCACTCCGTGCTAACAACAGTCTGGTTCCAGCCAGTATCCACAGCAGCTGTTTTATCTTCAGCAACCAAGCTTTTCCTGGAACACCAGCTGGCACAATCCTGGGTTATCTCCATTGCTACAGTCGGGCCTGGTAAGGACTTTCCATCTAGAAGATCATAAGAACTATCTCACACTACCAGTGCCCTGTGGCTCCTGCCATCCTGTAGTACCCAGGAACTGTATTTATTATTTGCTGACTTTTACGTTTTCTTTTACTGCTGCTGTGTTGCGGAGTTGTCATAATAAACATCATTGACTTTTATCCAAGTTGTCGTGGTCACGCCTTCAGGCAGTTATTATTCATGTTACTTACATGTCCAGGGGTCTGATACAACCTCCCAGGTTCCGGTACATCTCAGCCCCTACAACTGAGGCTGCCTCCCGTCAGCTCAGGCCCTCAGTTGTGACACGAAGATGATCATCCATGACTGCCATGAGCTTAGTGAACACCCTGGGGGCTGTGGAAAGGCCAAATGGTAGGGCCTGAAACTGGAGCAGCTGATATAGGACAGCAAACCAGAGGTATTGTTGATGACAGGGTGCTATAGGTACGTGTAGGTAAGCATCCTGTATATCCAGGGAGACCATAAAATTCCCAGGTCTCATAGCTAGGATAATGGAACAGAGAGTTTCCATACAAAACCTGGGCACCTTGAGATATTTTTTCAGTATTTTTAGATTGAGGTAGGGACGATGAGACCCACTGGGTTTCTGAACCCAAAAGAGTGAGGAATAGTACTCCTGGCCAGGTTGAGACACCAGGACAGGTATAATCATGTATGATTGTTGTAAGGATTGAATGACCCTCTTCTGCGCCCTGGCTTTGCTGAGGTCTGTTGGTGGACCGGTAGGTAAGTATTGTCTGGGATGAAGCTTCAAGAATGAGAGAGCTTACCCATGAGAGACCACTTCTTGAACCCAGGTGTCTGTTGTGATCTGACACCAAGCAATGGTGGACTGAAGAAGTTGGCCTCCCATCCAGGGGTCCCCCAGGGGGAGGCCTACCCTGTAAGGCTGAAGGTTTATCCTCTGGTTTGGTAGTTGGTTGTCTAGCCACCCATGCCTGTTTGGGTTTGGGCTTAGAAGCCTTTGTGGGATGTGACAGTCTATGGAAGGTCTGAAGTCCGAGGCCACGTACAAAAGGCTGAGGGTAGGAAAGCCATTATAGAAGTCACCAGGTTATTGACAATCTTGTCCAATTCTGGTCCAAAAACAAATTTGCCTGTGTAAAAAAGTGCTTCCAGGGCCTTCTTAGCGTCAGTGTCCACCTTCCATGAATGAAGCCAAACAATGCATCAGGCTACTAGAGCAGCAGCCGAAGCCTTACATGACAGAAGGGCTATATCTAGAGCAGCCTCATCAATATACTGTAATAGGCAGCATCCATGATGTTGGCAATTAATGACAGTTATTCCTTGGTCGCCTCGGAATGGAAACTGTTTTCAAGGGCATCCGCACAGTTTTCATTAGCTTTACCCATCCAGACAGTAGCCATGGCCAGTCTGGAATTGGCGCCTTAAAGTAAATATAAAGACTTTAGACACATGTCCAATTGTCTGTCAGGTTCATCCATGAGGGAGGGCACTATAGGAATAGGGAGAATGGAGCTCCTTATCAACTGTGTCACATGAGAATACACAGTAGGTAGATTTCCCCATTTTGTACAATCTGGTAACAGATTAAAGGTGTTTAGCCGTTTAGGTACGGCACGTTTCTTGCTAGGGCTTTTCCATGCGTCACTTATAGCATTTGAGAAATGGTCAGAGTGTAGAAACTAAGCCACTACCACTTTTTGGCATTTACACAAAGGATCTTTTGCGTTTGGTGCTGGTTCAGCATCTTCCAGCTAGAGCGAGAATTTAACTGCTCCGACTAAAGCAGCCACATTAAATTGTACCTCTTCCTCAGCATCAGAGAAATCAGCCTGACCTGCTGCAGCAGAAGATTCCTAAACGTGCGTACACACTGGCCGATATATCGGCCGTTCTCTTGAACGGCCGATATATCGGGTCGGCCCTGCTACACAACCGACGGGCAATATATCGTTAGATATATGGTACGGCGGTGTGTGTGTATGGGCGGTCAACTGACCGCCCGTACATAAGCTGCAGCAGCCGGCGGTGACTGACAGCTGAACTGTAAATGCCCACCCAGTTCATGACGTCAGTCCCCGATGGATCGGGCAGTGTGTATGCGCAGCATACTGCCCGATCCGGCTTTAGATATATCTGCAGATATATCTGTAGGTGTGTACCCAGCATAAGAATCTGAGAGTGGCGTAGACTGTGAGGATGGCACAGCACACTTGGTGGCAGTAGGTATAGCTAGCTGTACCTGGCCCTCCAATATATTATGGAATGCAGATGATGAAGCTGCTAGATTCTGCATAGAGTTAGATAACATAGGAAGGAGGGACAGGTGGCGCTGGTATGGGGTGATAAACAGGCTGCAAATGCTGAAGTAGACCGATCGGGGGAGCCACAGATGGGGCTGCAATATGGTCAGCAATTTTAGTTAGCATGTGAGAAAATGGGCTTAAGGAGACTCCTGCATACCTCCCAACTGTCACGATTTTGTGGGACAGTCCCATTTTTTTGGGACTATCCCGCTGTCCCACCCACGGACCGCAGACGGAGGTTAATGCATGCGCACATCGTCTATTCATGGGAAAGAGAAGAACTGGGGGCATGAGAGCAGCTTATAGAGCGGTCGGCATGCCCCCTCAGTGACGAAAACAGGGGCGTGGCTCACGAACGTGGCACTCCCATTAAGCCATGCTCCCTCCTCCATAGGCCTTGCCCCCTTTTTGGGAGAATGCGACGATAAGGTACCGCTTCACATCATAAAGATGTTGAGAAATATGCTCCTGTACTAGCACGGGGGGATGCTGACAGGCCAGGAGGGACAAAACAAGAGGTGCACTGACCATCTTGTAATAAATCATGAGGTAATACCTCCACTAAACAAGTCTTACATGAAACTAAGGTAGGGCTCCCAGTCTATTTAGTTGCCTTGCCTTTGTTAGACATAACTACAAGGAGGGTACACACACGATATCGTAATGTGCAGTGTGTAACTGAGAACAGTATGTAACAATAAGCCTTCACAAATACAATAAATTGTAATGTAGGCAAAGTAAACCCTGTATACACTAATATCAAAGGGTTACTGAAAAAGGAAAGACACAGGGAAAGTGATATAATTTACAGTCAGAAAAGCACAGACAGCAGATCTAGCATAAGTCACATACAATGCAGAAAATACAATTTAACTGCAGTAGGCACTCATTTCAACTACGCAGCTATTAGAAATGGTAGGAAAAAGCACGGTGGATAACTTGACTCCAAGGAGAGGTATACAGGGAGACCAGTGGCGGAACTTGTGAGTGGTGGGCCCAGGTGCAAAACTATGCTTTGGGCCCCCCTTATCCACCCCACCCCAAGTTCAAAATATGACACATGACAGTGGGTGTCAGGGCGAGGTATAGGGTGACGGGGATGAAGAAGAGGATGATGGGGATGAGAAAGACGGGGACAGGGATATGGAGAGTTGGTGAAAGGGAGAGCCTACGGGTGATAGGGAGAGTAGCAGTGGTTGCCAGGGAGAGGCATTGCAGGATGGAGAGGGTGACAGGCAGAGGGTGACTGGGAGAAGGTAAAGAGGAGAGGCAGAAGGTATGAGAGGTTTCTGTAGGAGGGAGTAAAGGGGGTAAGTTGGGTTGATGGTTCACTGGGACATGAAGGGAAGGTATCAGTGGGGGAGACAGGCAGAAAAAAAAACAAGCAGCTTTAACACGAGAGCTGATGAGAGACAATACTTATGTTAGGGAAGAGGAGGAATTATGGGGGTCATTCCGAGTTGTTCGCCTGCAAGATGCTTTTAGCAGCTTTGCACACGCTAAGCCGCCGCCTACTGGGAGTGAATCTTAGCTTATCAAAATTGCGAACGAAAGATTAGCAGAATTGCGAATAGACACTTCTTAGCAGTTTCTGAGTAGCTCCAGACTTACTCGGCATCTGTGATCAGTTCAGTCAGTTTCGTTCCTGGTTTGACGTCACAAACACACCCAGCGTTCGCCCAGACACTCCTCCGTTTCTCCAGCCACTCCCGCGTTTTTCCCAGAAACGGTAGCGTTTTTTCGCACACACCCATAAAACGTCCAGTTTCCGCCCAGAAACACCCACTTCCTGTCAATCACATTACGATCACCAGAACGAAGAAAAACCTCGTAATGCCGTGAGTAAAATACCTAACTGCATAGCAAATTTACTTGGCGCAGTCGCACTGCGGACATTGCGCATGCGCATTAGCGACTAATCACTCCGTTGCGAGAAAAAAATAACGAGCGAACAACTCGGAATGACCCCCTATGTTAGGGAAGAGGAGAGTGAGGGAGTGTAGGAGAGACAGAGGGAGGGAGAGAGAGAGGGGGTGAAGATGAAAGAAAAGAGGAACAGAGAAAGAGAGAGATGAGAGACGGAGGGAGAGAGAGGGTGGAGACTTAGAGAGAGAGGGGCGGAGACAGAGTGAGGGGAAGAGAGAGTGGGGGAGACACAAAGACAGAGAAGGAAGTGACAGATAAAGAGTGGGAGACAGAGAGAGAGGGGGAGACGGAGAGAAAGAGGGTTGAAGAGGAAGGAAGAGAAAGAGGTGCAGGAGAACAGAGAGAGATGGGGGACGCAGGGAAAAAGAGAGGGTCAGAGGTGGAGAGAGAGGGGCAGAGATAGACAGAGGGAGGGGGAGACAGAGAGAGGGGGAAACGGAAAGAGAAGGGAGACTGAGAAAGAGAGGGGCCCCTCCTCCCCCTCTGGCCAGGCACCCAGCACACATCGGCAGTAGCACAATATCTAAGAGTAGGTATATGAGATGCGAGGTTAGGAGATGGGAGATCGTCCCTCCTCACCCTTCACCTGCAGCATGGCACAAAGTATGTGCTGACGTGCTGCACGATGTTACTGGCGGCCAGTGAAGACGGTTCGGGTGGCATCATAATGAGTCTGTGTGACTCATTATGAAGCCAGCAGCTTTGGGCCCTTCACCGCATTGGGCCCCAGTGCGATGCACTGGTTGCACTGGCGCAAGTTCCGCCACTGAGGTAGACTAAATATAGCACTCCTGGAGACCTGCAGAGCTCTTGTAATGGCTGCCCAGCATCTCTGTGAAGTGAAGGAGGAGCAGCCCAGGGAGGGAAGACCTCAGTGGAATGGCACCCCAGGCTGGGGAGGGGCAGCTGAGAAATTGCTGCCTCCCCTTACTGACATCCACCACTGGTTCCCTGGCCTTAACAAGTGGCCCCAGTGCCAGTAATATATTAGCCCTAGTGGTCTAGTGGAGTCCTTCAGCACGCCATGATCTGGGTCCATGTCAGCACTGCTGGTCCATCTCCCAGGACCGGTGGTATAGGACTGACACGCACGTGGGTCCTGTAAGCAGGAACCTGACTTACTTATCCCTCAGTGTCCAGATGCAGTATGGTGTACCCCTGTGTGCCCTTTGCTAGTTGAGGGCTGCAGGGTCCCGCTGAAATCCCTAAGCTGTGGCTGGCGTCGCAGCGCATTGGGGGTGTTTGAGCAGTAGTGCTGGCATCCAAGGGACTGCCTAGCATTGCTTGCTCAGTTGAATAAAGATAAAAAGTATATATATGAAAAGTAAAAAAGCTTGGGCTGCAAAATGCATCCCCACTGTCAACCGGTGACCAGCTCCTACTGGCACCAAACAAAAATTGAAGAGCCAGTGCTGTGTGTGTGTGTGTGTGTGTGTGTGTGCGTGCGTGCGTGCGTGCGTGCGTGTGTGTGTGTGTGTGTGTGTGTGTGTGTGTGTGTGTGTGTGTGTGAAGGGGGGGGGTAAGAGAGGAGAGGGGTCCTGTGCATCCTGGGAGTTTGTAAATGCTTAAGCTGTTCGGTGCCTGTCCTGGTCACCACCAGCATACCGCAAGGTAACCCTGTGAAGTCTATGGACCCTGAAGAATATCAATTTCCATTGAGAGAAGAAAGGCACATTGCACTTTTACTCTGCCATTATGATTCCAGACCTTTTTGTGTGCTCAGCCAACTTCTTGTTGCCATGGTGAACAATACACTCCTTGAATGGCTTATACAGTATATGCACTCCACTATATTTTCAGCCAAAGCTACAACTGCTATAAATGCAGAATAAGAAACATTATGGTGTCATATGATTTGCCGGCATTCAGGATGTTGGTGGTCAAAATATCAACTGCTGCATCCCGATGTAGATAACCCCAACAGGAGGTAGGTAAGAATACATACCCACCCCAGTAACCCTCCCTTCCTGCAGCCTGAACCTAATAGCAGTCTAACTCTAACCCTCCCTGATGGTGCCTAAAACTAACTCCCCCTTCACGCACCCTAAATCTAACCCTCCCTACCCCGCAGCCTAACCCAAATTGAGCCGGGGGTGCCTAAACCTAACAGCCCCTCCCTAAAGCCTAACCCTAAACTATCCTGCAGCCTAACCCCAACCGTCCTGTGGGGTGCCTAAACATAACCTCCCCTCCCCAGCAGGGAAGTGTACAATCTTAAAATAATATCAATATAGCATAAAATGCTGGTAAAAGGAATCTCAGAGAACACACTCATCCTGTTTAATAATGTAGTAGTATCAATAAGATAGTTGGGAAGGAATAGCCAACCACACAAGGTTGTAGCAAGCTATCGAAGTACACCGACAACAGCTGGAACAATGACACATGCACAGCAATGATGGGTCTACCAGATGTAAATACTGTACCATGCATTTGTGTATTTTATGCAGACACTGGGGGGAGAATTTACTAAGATGGGAGTTCTATTCAACATGGGATGTAGCCCATAGCAACCAATCAGATTCCAGGTTTTATCTTGTAGAAGGTGCTAAATAAATGAGAAGCAGAATCTGATTGGTTGCTATGGGCAACATCCCATCTTAAATAGAACTCCCATCTTAGTAAATTTACCCCTGGGTGAGAAGGAATAAGTGCATCACATACTGTAAAAATTCAGATATAATACCCTCAGTCACAGAAAAATACCTTACAGAATATATTAGTAAGATTCTGAAATTGGGAGACAATTGGCAGAATCTCCTGTTTACAAATTATTGCCTCAGGATCTGAAAGATTTATTCTGTAGCTGTGACTAGGGTATTTGTATCAGGTTTAGTATGAAATACCTACAATCAAAATCCCGACAACAATTGCCCAACAATCAAAATCCCAACGTGGTCAAAATATCGACATTTAAAATACAGACAAGGTCAAAATACCAATATTTAAAATGTCAACAGAGCAAAAAAAACAAATTTGGGGTGTGTATGTCGACATAGGTCGACATGGACACTGTATAACTGTTCCGTGTCCTCTTGCATGGCTCACTGCACTCGCCAGATTGTGGCTGTATTCTGTCACAGCAGACTGATTACTAGCACTTTAGTTCAGAGAAATGTATCTACACCTGCATGCTTAATTACTGTTCCTGTTTGTCTAGGATTTATGTGTGTGTTTGTTAAAGTACAGTGTCTGCTGCAATTAAAAGACAGAGCTTCACTGTGAGTGTCCTAATTTCTGTGACCCTGTTACAATATATATATTTACAAATGCAGGTAGCCAGCACTCATGGTTGACCCAGTGGCTCAGAATTGTGGCCAGTGCTCTCCCAGGGGTCCTGCTCCATACGGTACCAAATGTAGCAAACAGAGCACTCAGGTCTCTCAAAATATTACAAGCAGGCAGCAATAAGTAACAAGCCAATGTTTCAATGTATTTGTTTCATGTTTGATCATTCTTGCTGCCTGCTTGTTTTATTTTGAGACAATTGAGCATCACCCTTTCCTTGCTGCTATATATACAGTATGTGTGTATGTGTATATATATATATATATATATATATATATATATATGTGTGTGTCAGGGCCGTAACTACGTGTGTGCCAAGTGGGCCTGGCACACAGCGCAGTTGCCCTGAGGGCGCACGGCCAGCGGCATGTAATGAGTCAAATTGACTCATTACATGCCGCCTCTGCTGTGTGCGCTGTGCGCCGCCACGCTGTGGAGGGAGAAGAGAGCAGCGCCGGGCAGTGGAGAAGGAGGAGGAGGGAGGGGGACTGGAGCTGCAGCAGCGTTATTTCATTGGTAGTAAGCGCCGCTGCAGCTGTCCCCTCTCCTTCCGTATTGGCTGCCCGGCGCTGCTGTGGATGCTGGGATGTGGTTCCTCCATCCCAGCATCCACAGCAGCGCCGGGCAGCCAATACGGAAGGAGAGGGGACAGCTGCAGCGGCGCTTACTACCAATGAAATAGCGCTGCTGCAGCTCCAGTCCCCTCCCTCCTCCTCCTTGTCCGATGCCTGCACTGAGGGAGATGGTAAGTATATCTCTCTCTCTCTTTCTCTCTCTCTCTCTCTCTCTCTCTCAGGGGGACACCGTCTGCCATAATGTGTAAAAAGGGGGACTGGCTGCCGCAATGTGTAAAAAGGGGTACACCGTCTGCCGTAATATGTAAAAAGGGGGACTGGCTGCCGTAATGTGTAAAAAGGGGGACTGGCTGCCGTAATGTGTAAAAAGGGATATTGGCTGCCGCAATGTGTAAAAAGGGGGACTGGCTGCCGTAATGTGTAAAAAGGGGTACACCGTCTGCCGTAATATATAAAAGGGGGCCTGGCTGCCGCAATGTGTAAAAAGGAGGACTGGCTGCCGTAATGTGTAAAAAGGGGGACTGGCTGCCGTAATGTGTAAAAAGGGGTATAAAAAGGGGTACTGGCTGCCGCAATGTGTAAAAAGGGGGACTGGCTGCCGTAATGTGTAAAAAGGGGTACACCGTCTGCCGCAATGTGTAAAAAGGGGTACTGGCTGCCGTAATGTGTAAAAAGGGGGATTGGCTGCCGCAATGTGTAAAAAGGGGGACACCATCTGCCGTAATATGTAAAAAGGGGTCCTGGCTGCCGCAATGTGTAAAAAGGGGGACTGGCTGCCGTAATGTGTAAAAAGGGGGACGCTGGCTGCTGCAATGTGTATAAAGGGGGGCACCGTCTGCCGTAATGTGTAAAAATGGGGACGCTGTCTGCCGTAATGTTAAAAAAGGGGACGCTGTCTGCTGTAATGTGTAAAAAAGGGGGACGCTGTCTGCCGTAAGGTGTAAAAAAGGGCACGCTGTCTGCCGTAATGTGTAAAAAGGGGACGCTGTCTGCCGTAATGTGTAAAAAGGGGACGCTGTCTGCCGTAATGTGTAAAAAAAGGGGGACTGTCTGCTGTAATGTGTAAAAAGGGGGACGCTGTCTGCTGTAATGTATAAAAGGGGCTCTACCTGGTGTAGTGGTGCTACTGTGCAGCGTAATTTGAATAATGGAGACTACTGTGCACCGTAGTATGAATTGCTATTATTTTGTGGCCACGCCCCTTCCCCATGAAGCCACGCCCCTATATATTTTTGGCGCGCCTACGGCGCTGCCACTATCTTACATGAGGGGGGGCGCCAATGTTGTTTCTTGCACACAGCGCTTAAATGCCTAGTTACGCCACTGGTGTGTGTAATATATATATATATATATAAAAGATTTAACATTTTTATTTTTACACTGTGACCACTTTAGTGTACATGAAAGCCCACATCTGGCAAGCCAGTTCAAAGATTATTCAAGCAAACGGTACAGCAAGTTTACCTTTACCACTTCAGGCAGTATCTCTGAGATGCACTGCAATATTTGTTTGCTAAATCAATCATAGAGGCTGTTCATGTGAATAGACCCCTATATTTTAGAACTATGTTTTGCTTTTAACAGAAAAAAAACATCAATCTCTCTGCCCATTTTTCTTTATACAGTAGTACTAGTTTAGAAAAGCAGTAACTAAATTACAATACAATAAAGATGCATATCATCAATAAATAGATTTTTCTTAACTGTAGTTTTAGTGATGGTTATAAAGTCCCGGCCCAGGGGCATTCTCCTCATGCTTCATGGAAAGATACTTTGGTATTGAAACTCAATGGTGAGAAGAAGAACTGGCTTTTGGACACTACCTGTTGACTGGCATATGCTGCTGTTTTGGGGACGCCTGGGAGTTTCATACCTGTTTATGCCCGCATGTCTATATTATATTTTGTAGACCATAAGATCTGGTAGAAGTCTATTCGCTTTATCTTGTGTACATATTTTTTTATGTTTTTAATAAATTTATGATACAGTTTCTCACTGTGGAAAGTTTTTTCCTGATTTATATGCAATCCATAGGGTTTCAAGGACTGGTGTCCGGAAGTCGTGGAGTGGTAAAGTTGTTCCCTGGTTAGGCAGTGCCCTCTCCTAGATGCGCTTGTGTCTACATGAATGTACAGACCACACTATCTGGTAAGAGTCTACATGTGTTTTACTGTCACTACCATATAAAGTGTTATCAGTATCACACTATTGTGCCTTTTTATTTGTATTTTTTCTAATGTACTATTAAGGATTCCAGTTCTTCATTATTATCCTTGGAAGAACAATTCTGACTGTGACATTTGGATTGAAGGACTCTGTTTTCATTGATTAGATATATATTTTGTGCGCTTTTGTGTAGTGGGTGTTTCCTATCTATTTGTTTAACATTTTGATCGCGGGTGACACTTTTTGCATATACAGTCACAATAGCAGCCTTTGCGCACTTGTGATAACCTATCCCTGATACATCATAATTTATGGCTACACTCTATACCGCCCTATTCACTCCTCCTTCGTCCACCACTTCACCTCTCCCTGGTAACTTACTCTTTCGCCCGCCTCATAGGTTATTCCCTTTGTGACATCCTCCAGGAGGGATCTCATTGTTCACAACCCTCCACCTTGGGTGCTGAAAATTATGGTATACTGTACCTCCCCTCTCATGTCAGAGTTCTAAGCCATGCAGGATGCTGTCAGTAGAGAAGAGGGATGGGAGTAGTTGAAGAAGCAGCAAAACAGACTAGTCATACTGAATATCCTCAGGAACACAGGTCAGGGGGAAAGGATTCTGCTTAATTTCTAAGTGCCTTGACCCATAATTTCTGATGGCAGCCCTGTGTCCAACAGTCCTGCTTGTTTGTTTGTTTGTTTGTTTGTTTGTTTGTTTGTTTGTTCGGTTCCATCCTAATCCTGTCTGTGTGTCCTCCAGAGCCGCAACTAGACTTGTTGGTGCCCTGTGCCAGAGAGAGAATTGGCACCCCCCATTTTTTTCAGTAGGGATATAAGGCACATGCCTCATTGGGAAGGGGCGTGACAAGAATGAACCCAGTGAAAGCCCAAGCTACGATGCCCCTCCCCACATTTATATATATATATATATATATTTATATATTAATAATACACACACATTTATAGACCACTGCAAGAAAATGGATTTGGACACAAATCCTCTTTGTACCACATTCATGTACGTAACTTGAGAGCTCGTTGTTATTCAGTTACAATACCCTTTCTTAAATATCACATTTTAATATATTGCTATATCCAGGATTCAAACCTATAACCTGTTGAATTCTAATCAAACACCCTACTCATTGAGCTATTTGATCCGGCATAAAAACTATGGGGGTAATTCAGACCTGATCGCTAGCAGGCGATATTTGCACTGCTGCGATCAGAAAGTCGCCACCTACAGGGGAAGTGTATTTTAACTGTGCAAATGTGCGAACGCATGTGTAGCAGAGCTGTACAAACTGATTTTGTGCAGCTCTGCACAGCCCAGGACTTACTTAGCCGCTGTTATCACCTTAACCTGTTTGGGACCGGAATTGACGACAGACACCCGCCCTGCCAACGCTTGGACACGCCTGCATTTTTCCAAACACTCCCATAAAATGGTCAGTTGCCACCCAAAAACGCCCTCTTCCTGTCAATCACCTTGCGATATCCTGTGCGAATGGATTCTTTGCACAAACCCATCTCTGAGCAGCAATCAACTTTGTACCCATGTGAAGTGCCTGCGCATTGCGGTGCGTACCCATGCATAGTTTAGACTTGATTGCTCGCTGTGCGAAAATGCAGCCTAGCGATCAGGTGTGAAGTACCCCCTTTATGGAGCTACTGATACTTTGTAAAAAAATAAATAATCAGCATTGCAATTAAGCAGATCTATGTAGTGTACAGCTACACATCCAATCTCTTGCAGCCACACACTACATAGATCTGCTCAGCCGCAATGCCGATAATGTTTTCACAAAGTACAAGGTAAGCTTCAAATAGCTAGAATTCTCTAGCTTAGAATTCTCTACCTTTCTATGCAAGATAGCTCAGTACTTAGATTGACTGACTGCAATCCACAGGCAATGGGTTCGAAACCTGGGTATGTCAGCATCTTGAAATATAAAGTTGAGTTCATGAATGTTGTATATGTATTAGCTACAGAAGGGGTCAAGGTAGGAGACAGCGGCTGTCAGGAGATGTGGGGCTTCAAAAAGTGGGAAAGCTGCAAGTGAAAGTAATTAAAATAGATAATTGACAAGTGCCGCCAACAGCGCTATGTGTGGTGCCCCCTCCGCAGGGCCGGCTCGAGGCACATTTCTTAGAAGCGGTTGCGCGGGGTGCCTGACTCCTATCAAACAAGTCAAGTATGGTGCCGGTTTGTCAGCCAATGAGCTTGTGGAACGGCGGCTCCTGATTGGCTGCCAGACCACGAGGTATGAACCGGCGCTTGACTTGACATACGGCTGTAACACACGCGCCCATACCCGCCGCCCGTCAAAATCTCAGACAGCTTTTTGACGCAGCCATGCTGCTGAGACACTGAGACACTGAGCAATGTGTCCATTCACACGCCATGGCCCCGGGTTGCAGCTGGAAATATCCACTGGAAGGTCCGGCTGCAGGGCCGGGGCCGTGCCATCTCTGTAGGCAGTGAACCGTGTGTGTGAAGGGGAGCTTTCACAAACAACGTTTTTTTTAGCTACCACCACTGCTGCTGCGCATGCTCAAAGCCGTTGTGTGTGAAAGACCCTCTCAGATGGCAAAAAGCTGGACAAAGTTTGTCATCTGGGGAAAACCAGAGCGTGTGTTACAGCCCTTTCTCAACACCAGAGACTGGACCCAGGCAGCAGCATGGGGAACAGCAAAGGCAGAGTAACACTATTGGGGCAGGGGGCTATGTGTATCTGGTTCTGAGGGCATGTGTGTATCTGGCACTGGGAGCATGTGTGTATCTGGTGCTGGGGTCATACAGATAGATCCATGGTTATCTTGGCTTCTTTGCTGCGCCTAGGCACACAATGGTTTATTTACATAAACCCTTCATCTATTGTTCTCAGCTGCAATATAATACAGAGAACAATACAGCAGGGGATTAAGTCATTACAGCAGGGGATTAAGTCCGACTGGCCAGTCTCAATTAATCCTATTAAAGGCCAAGATAAACATGGACCCATCTGTATGTATATCTGGAGCTGGGGCATGTGTATATCTGGTGCTGGGGGCATGTGTGTATCTGGTGTTGGAGGCATGTGTGTATCTGGTGCTGGGGCTACTGTATATGTGTATCTGGAGCTGGGGTATATGTGTATCTGGTGCTGGGGGCATATGTGTATCTGGCGTTGGGGGCATATGTGTATCTGGTGCTGGAGCATATGTGTATCTGGCACTGGGTGAGAATATTATGTGTATCTGGCACTGTGGGGGCATTTTATGTGTATCTGGCACTGTTGGGGCATCTGTGTATCTGGCACTGTGGGGGCATCTATGTATTTGGTACTACTGGGGGCATATAATGTGTATTTAGCACTGTGGGGTATATAATGTGTATCTGGCACTGTGGGGGCATATCATGTGTATCTGGCACTGTGGGGACATATTATGTGTATCTATCATTGCACTTCTGGGGCATATGTGTATCTGGCACTGCACTACTGTGGCATATGTGTATCTGGCACTATTAGGGTCATATGTGCGTCTGGCACTGCACTACTGGGGTCATATGTGAATCTGGTACTATTGGAGGCATATGTATCTGGCACTATTGGGGGCGTATGTGTATCTGGTACTGCCCTACTGGCGTCATTATGTGTATCTGGCACTCTACTGGGGTCATTGTGTGTATCTCGCACTATACTGGAACGTTATGTGTATCTGACACTATACTGGTAACATTATGTGTAAGGAACACTACTGTGGGCGTTATGTGTAAGGCTGCTAATTGTGTGAGTAGAGGGCGTATGAAAATATATATTTATTTATAGTTTGATAATATAAAGTTGCGAAGCTACACCCACTTTCCCAGGAGCGCGTGCGCCTTTGGCAAGCTTTGGAGAAGTAGGGGGCACTTCAAAATTTCTTGCTCAGGGTGCTAGGAGGCCTGGATCCGGCCCTGCCCTCCGCACACACCTAGCTACAGCCCTGGTGTCCTCCAGGACTTTCAGTAACCCCTGCATAAGCTTGATTGCTTTTAAGATGCAGTATGGGCATGTGCAATATTGTCTGTGATTGTATATTTGTAAGTTTACAGTCAGAGCCGGCCCTAACCAATAGGATGCCCTAGGCAAGATTTTGGCTGGTGCCCCCCTAGCACCACCGCTGGTTCCGCCTCTGACCTTGCACTTCTTTCCCAGCACCATCACCCCTCACCCATAGCAGTCCTTATTTTGGGGTTTGTACCCCCTATATTTTAAATAGGAACAGTTCGCACATTTGGCGCACAGCCCAAAAAGGGGTGTGATTTTGATGGCAAGGGGCATGGCCACACAATAGTAACCCCAATTCCAATTACGCCACATAGTACTGCAACTTTATTCACATTTTATCATGCAATAGTGTCCATAATTCATATTACATCCCACAGTAGTATCACTTTACCTTATAAACGTTACTCCTCACAGTAGAGCCCCTTATTCACATTACATCACACTGAATTGCTCCTTATTCACATTACACCACACCCTATTGCTCTTTATTCACATTAGATGAAACAGTAGTGTCCTTTCTATACGCAACGCCACATAGTAGAGCACCTTATACACATAATGCCACACATTAGTAATGCATTTATACACATAATTCCACACAGTAATGCCCCTTACACATATGAGACACATTATTAATGTCCTTATAAACATAATTCGCCTTAAACATTATGACAACCTTTATTAATGCCCTTTTACACATAATGTCCCTTACACATATGCCGCACATTATTAATGCCCTTATACACATAATGACATGTATAGTGCCCCCTACACATTTGCTGCACATTATTAGTGCCCCTATACACATAATGACACACATACAGTAGTACCCTGTTACACATATGCCGCACATTATTAATGCCCTTATACACGTAATGACATGTATAGTGCCCCCTACACATTTGCTGCACATTATTAGTGCCCCTATACACATAATGACACACATACAGTAGTACCCTGTTACACATATGCTGCACATTATTAATGCCCTTATACACGTAATGACACACAGTGCCCCTTACACATATGTTGCACATTATTAATACATTTTTACATGACACACATAATGCTCCTTACACATATTCTGAACACTACTGCACAACCAACCCACTCACATGCACACAGCACTCACACTGCCACTAACACTGTGACCTCTGCCTCTGCTTGGATACAGATGTGTCCTCACAAATCTTGCATCAATGCTAACGTCGGGCACCTTTTTTTATGAAAATGCATCTTATTTGCAATGCATTGGTATGTGGCAAGGATGCACAAGCAGCTTCTGCTGATTAAAATGATATGCTGCATGCCTATATACTGTGTGAGACTGTGGCTGTATCTGCATATGAAATGCTACACACAGAATATAGGCATGCCGCATATCATTTTAATCAGCAGAAGCTGCTGATGCCCCTAGGCATATCAAATGCCCTAGGCAATTGCCTAGTTTGCCTATAGCTATGGCCGGCTCTGTTTACAGTGATTGTTCTAAGAGCTGAAATACAGTAGGTATTGGTAACCACGAAAAAATAAAACGGTCTGTGACATCCATCACATGAAACATAAATTGTGTGGTAGATGCACATAACTTCACTGAATTTAAAATGTCATTTTATAGTGTGAATTTTGTATTACCTTTTAAATATGCTATTAATTTCACTATATAAGTTACAGACTTCTTTTAGAAGTGGGTGCATTAAAGCAACAACATGAACATTGGCCCTCATTCCGAGTTGATCGGTCGCAAGGCGAATTTAGCAGAGTTACACACGCTAAGCCTACGCCTACTGGGAGTGTATCTTAGCATCCTAAAATTGCGACCGATGTATTCGCATTATTGCGATCACAAACTACTTAGCAGTTTTAGAGTAGCTCCACACTTACTCTGCCTGTGCGATCAGTTCAGTGCTTGTCGTTCCTGGATTGACGTCACAAACACACCCAGCGTTCGCTCAGACACTCCCCCGTTTCTCCGGCCACTCCTGCGTTTTTTCCGGAAACGGTAGCGTTTTCATCCACACGCCCCTAAAACGCCGTGTTTCCGCCCAGTAACACCCATTTCCTGTCAATCACACTACGATCGCCGGAGCGAAGAAAAAGCCGTGAGTAAAAATCCTATCTTCATAGCAAAGTTACTTGGCGCAGTCGCAGTGCGACTATTGCGCATGCGCACTAAGCGAAATTTCACTGCGATGCGATGAAAAATAACGAGCGATCAACTCGGAATGAGGGCCCTTATTAGATTAAACCAGTGGTTTTGCATTTTTGGGAATGACTTCTCATATATATATTACCTTAGCAACATTACCTTTTCTAAGGATTGAATGGAAATTATGTTTCTGTTTCAAATCCACAGCATGGCCCTCATTCCGAGTCGTTCGCTCGGTAATTTTCATCGCATCGCAGTGAAATTCCGCTTAGTACGCATGCGCAATAATCGCACTGCGACTGCGCCAAGTAATTTTACCATGAAGATAGTATTTTTACTCACGGCTTTTTCTTCGCTCCGGCGATCGTAGTGTGATTGACAGGAAATGGGTGTTACTGGGCGGAAACACGGCGTTTTAGGGGCGTGTGGATAAAAACGCTACCGTTTCCGGAGAAACGGGGGAGTGTCTGGACGAACGCTGGGTGTGTTTATGACGTCAAACCAGGAACGACAAGCACTGAACTGATCGCAGATACCGAGTAAGTCTGAAGCTACTCTGAAACTGCTAAGTAGTTTGTAATCGCAATATTGCGAATACATCGGTCGCAATTTTAAGAAGCTAAGATACACTCCCAGTAGGCGTAGGCTTAGCGTGAGCAACTCTGCTAAATTCGCCTTGCGAGCGATCAACTCGGAATGAGGGCCCATGTTTTTATAGTTACTTGTTTTATTGTAGGTTTACTCCCCCTGCTGGAAAGTCATTATATATTGTGTTCTAGGTAATAGCAATACAGTATATTAAATTCAAGCATAAATAGAAAATAGCTACGGGATGTTGCAATTTCATATTTAAATGAATGTTTATGGTTGGACTGACCTAAAAATTAAATATTTTATTTATTTAAATAAATTCAAGTAATAATAAGTAGTATACATGATTAAATTAAAACTAATAGACTACTGTACATGGGGGGTGATTCCGAGTTGTTCGCTCGCAAGCTGCTTTTAGCAGCATTGCACACGCTAAGCCGCCGCCTACTGGGAGTGAATATTAGCTTATCAAAATTGCGAACGAAAGGTTCTCAAAATTGCGAATAGAAATTTATTTGCAGTTTCTGAGTAGCTCGAGACTTACTCTTCCAGTGCGATCAGTTCAGTGCTTGTCGTTCCTGGTTTGACGTCACAAACACACCCAGCGTTCGCCCAGACACTCCTCCGTTTCTCCAGCCACTCCCGCGTTTTTCCCAGAAACGGTAGCGTTTTTTCACACACTCCCATAAAACGGCCAGTTTCCGCCCAGAAACACCCACTTCCTGTCAATCACATTACGATCACCAGAACGAAGAAGAAACCTCGTAATGCCGTGTGTAAAATACCAATCTTCATAGCAAATTTACTTGGCGCAGTCGCAGTGCGAACATTGCGCATGCGCAATAAGCGGAAAATCGCTGCGATGCGAAAAAAATTACCGAGCGAACAACTCGGAATGACCACCATGGTTATTGAGACTATATTAATTCTATGAATAGCATACTATAACTAATGTACAATGATTTTATCTTTAAGAGCCCAGAGCTTCTAATTCAGTATTTTACAAATCTGTGAAAGAAAATAAATATTTTTTGGGCATATATTTAGTAAACACCGGGTCACTGACTAAAAGGGTTGCAGCAGCATATATCCCCAAAAAGCGCCAGCTTTTCAGATCCTCAGTGGCGAAAAACACGCGTTTCAATGAAACCTATGTGTTTTCACATGAAAAAACATTTTTTTTTTATGGGAGAACTAATTGGATACCCCGTAAAAAAAAAATATTGGTAAAATATCAGGAAAAATCAGGAAAAACTACTGTTTTTCACTCCCGATGCTTCATCGCGGGTAACAGGATACCGCCCATTGTGTGAAACATTACACCAAACCAGTATTATACATGTGATGGGCCCTAACAAAATATATTGTTTGTCCTGTTCACATTTTTTTTCCACAGAACCAATAAACAAAGAAACATGTTAATGGTTAGTTTGCAAAAATTAAAATTTAGGACCTTATTAAGAGATGGACGCAAATCAATGCATATGCAGCAAGATCTGCATCCATCTCCTCACATGCTGGGGACACGTCTGCAATTACATTGTGAACGCATTGAATAAGGTTGAACCCTGGCAGCGCAGCCAGGCTGCACTGTCAGGTGGTCCGCCGCCATTTTTTTAATTGGAGCTGCGGCGTGTGACATCATGCAGCCACCCAAATAACGCTCCCGGCACAGCCCCGTTTGGCCTGTCTGTGCCCGCAATGCTGCCCCCTGATGGCCAACGCTGTCAATCACTTTGTGGCCGCATTCTTCAGGGATGCGGCCGCAATGTGTAAGTTTGTGCAGGCGCAATGTGGCTACTGTATGTGCGCAATTTGCCAATGCAGGCAAACTGCACTGCGGGCAGCATTAGCGGCTAAGCCTGAATAAGGCCCTTAATGTTGACAAATAATTGGACATTATCATTTCTTTTTAGGAAATGAAGCTGGTGGATGGATCCTCAGGGTTTGTATTTGCTCCCCCTGCGTTCCTCTCACTCGCTCTCTCCCTAATCCTCCCCCTGCGTTCCTCTCACTCGCTCTCTCCCTAATACTCCCCCGCGTTCCTCTCACCTGCTCTCTCCCTAATCCTCCCCCCAGCGTTCCTCTCACCTGCTCACTCCCTAATCCTCACCCCGCGTTCCTCTCACTCGCTCTCTCCCTAATCCTCCCCTGCATTCTTCTCACCTGCTCTCTCCCTAATCCTCCTCCTGCGTTCCTCTCAACTGCTCTCTCGCTAATCCTCCCCCCGCGTTCCTCTCGCCTGCTCTCTCCCTAATCCTCCCCCTGCGTTCCTCTCAACGGCTCTCTCCCTAATCCTCCCCCTGTGTTCCTCTCACCTGCTCTCTCCCTAATCCTCCCCCTGCGTTCCTCTCAACGGCTCTCTCCCTAATCCTCCCCCTGCGTTCCTCTCACTCGCTCTCTCCCTAATCCTCCCTCTGCGTTCCTCTCACCTACTCTCTCTCTAATCCTATCCCCACGTTCCTCTCACCCGCTCTCTCCCTAATCCTCCCCCTGCGTTCCTCTCACCTGCTCTCTCCCTAATCCTCCCCCCACGTTCCTCACACTCGCTCTCTCCCTAATCCTCCCCCTGCGTCCCTCTCACCTGCTCTCTCCCTAATCCTCCCCCTGCGTTCCTCTCACCTGCTTTCTCCCTAATCCTCCCCCTGTGTTCCTCTCACCTGCTCTCTCCCCAATCCTCCCCCTGCGTTCTTCTCACTCGCTCTCTACCTAATCCTCCCCCTGCGTTCCTCACACTCGCTCTCTCCCTAATCCTCCCTCTGCGTTCCTCTCACCTGCTCTCTCCCTAATCCTCTCCCCGCATTCCTCTCACTCGCTCTCTCCCTAATCCTCCCTTTGCGTTCCTCTCACCTACTCTCTCCCTAATCCTCTCCCTGCGTTCCTCTCACTCACTCTCTTCCTAATCCTCCCCCAGCATTTCCTCTCACTCACTCTCTCTAATCCTCCCCCTGAGTTCCTCTCACCTGCTCTCTCCCTAATCCTTCCTTCACGTTCCTCTCACCTACTCTCTCCCTAATCCTCCCCATGCATTCCTCTCACCTACTCTCTATCTAATCCTCCACCTGCGTTCCTCTCACTCGCTCTCTCCCTAATCCTCCCCCTGCATTTCCTCTCACTCGCTCTCTCTAATCCTACCCCTGCGTTCCTCTCACCTGCTTTCACCCTAGCCCTCCCCCCACGTTCCTCTCACCTGCTCTCACCCTAGCCCACCCCCTACGTTCCTCTCATCTGCTCTAACCCTCCCAAATGTGTAAAAAAAATGGGGACTGCTTGCCTAATGTGAAAAAAAGGGGACTCTGCCTGCTGTTATGTGCAAAAAGAGGGCTCTGCCTGCTGTAATGTGTGAAAGGGAGCTCTGCCTGCTGTAATATTAAAAAAGGAGCTCTGCCACGCCCTTTTCACATGAAGCCACGCCCCTATATATTTTAGGCGCGCAGCAGCCCTGCTTTGTATGTAAGGGGGAGGGGGGGGGGCGCCGATACTGTTTCTTGCACACAGCGCTAAAATGTTTAGTTACGGCACTGGTTTCTGGTATTATTGAAACAGTCTAAAACCAACGTTATGTATTATTATTACCAGTTATTTATATAGCGCACACATATTCTGCAGTGATTTAATATTTGGCCAGTCACATCAGTCCCTGCCCCAGTTGAGCTTACATTCTATAGTCCCTACCACATGTACTCGCACACACACATTCACGCTAAGGTTAAGTTTTGTCAGGAGCCAATTAACCTACCAGTATATTTTTTGATTGTGGGTGGAAACCGGAATGCCATGAGAAAACCCACGAAAGTAAAGGGAGACATACAAACTCCACACAGTTAGAGCTGTGGTGGGAATCGAACCGATGACCTCAGTGCTGTGAGGCAGTAATGTAAGTAAGTAGTAACACTGTATCACACTGCAAATGAAGTAATGAATATTCAGTGAAGCATGAAGCATAGGGAGATTCTGTGAAGCATAAGGAGATTAAAGTATTAGTCTTAGTCAGTGACTTTCATTTAAAGATGGAAACCCTGAATTATTTAGGAAGGGATTTGTAACAGTATTACAAAATTACAAAAATAAAAGTGGCATTGTAACATATAGAAGTGAGGGAATCTCTGCAACCTAGACATCTTGGTTCACAGTGAATTTGTATTGACATGGACCACATTATACTCTTTAGCCTTGGCTGGGAGATTTAAAATTAAATTAATACATCAAAGGATATATCAATGGAAATTAGCATAAAGTTATTTTTGTGTAATAAAACAGACCCACCAAGGCAGATAATAGGGGCAGTAGCTTTTCCTATGGACGAACAAACTCTTATGGTCTTATCTGAAAATTGAATAAATAATTTTATATTAAGTTAACTAATATTTCTAAATTGTAATAATTTAATGAGGTCCTCAGGAGATCACAACGGTTACTACATGGGATTGAGTTGGCCATTGAAAATATTTTTTATTTATGGCCCAGCAGCATAGGCCCACCAGGGTGTGTGTGTGTGTGGGGGGGGGGGGGGGGGGGGGATCTATGATTTTTTTCCCTGTGGGCCTGTGATGGGCCATAAATGTTATTTTATTCCTGTGGTTTTATGTTAGGGCTCAAGCGGGGCCCTGACGCCACAGGTATAAAATAATTAACATTAATGGCCCAGCACAGGCCCGCAGCCCCAGCCCCCCACACACAACACAGAAATAAAATATACATAATAATATGTATATACGTACACCACCCCCCACGTGGAATAAAAAACTAATGGACTCACACAGTCCTCCTCTTCTCTCCTCTATGAGAATCAAGCAGGGCCCAGGCAGTGGCACTGTCTCACTGGTGCTGGGCTGGGCTGGCCTTTGTGGATCTGGTCTGCAGCAGCAGGGCTCCCTCCTCCTCCCGAGTCCTGTCCCAACTCCCGCAGCCCAATTTCATTGTCACTGGCAGAGTGACAGAGTCATTAGGAAGGAGCAGTACTGCTAAATGGGCGGGCCAGTGTGGGGGTACACTGCGTGACCTCTGACGTGCCTGACAGAAAAGAAACAGCGCATGAGCAGGGGCTGCAGGGCAATCCCGAAATCCAGGGATTGGAACCTCCAATCCTAGGATTTCAACTCCATCATTTTGGCCCCAAACCCCGGGATCCCGCTGTTCCCGATCCTGGGATTGGACACCCTAATACAGACCTGTGCTAATTATTATTTTAATACATATTTTAATACATATTTTTTAGGTGTATTACTGTGTTTTGATGTTGATAGTCAAAACAAAGAAAATAAAAATAAGTAAATGGACCTGTTCCTCCTGACTTTCTGACAAGTTTTGCCTGCAGTATTCATTAAGATAAACATTTGTTATGATACAATTGGATTCTGTGGGATCAGTCACTTATTCTGCAGGGAGGCTTTCAGATGTGTTATTGTTTTGTCTACGTTAACCAGCATTTTTCAACACCCAATTGTATCAGCCCTCAAAATCTACTCTATTGTTATTTAAACAGAGTGAACCCATCTTTTTTATTTTCAGTTTCTTACCCAAATATTTCTGGATGATTACACATAATAAAATTAATAACAGCTCATTTCCAGCAGCTGCTCACAAGTAACAAGTGCATCTTTTGATGTATCTTGTCAGATTTCCTAGCAGAGAATTTAGAAAATAGTACTGAGAAAACTGCTTAGAAACAACATGTAAGCCAAAGAAGCACTGCAATGCAGAGCACATAACTTTAGCAATACTCTACTATCAAATCTCACTTAATTAGTCTTACTTGACTGATCTCCGACTTCTCTGTCATTCATGCTCTCTAATTTTCGTGTTGCATTGGTTTTGGCAAGACCAGACTAACACTAACTTCATCATTTTCCTGCCTGTGGAATATTTAAGTATTTCAGGAAATTACTTGAATGCAGAGAAAATAAAGAAAATTAAATGCTACACAGACAAAAATATTTTCTGAAACATTGCAGTGAAAATAATGTTAAAAATGATAGAACGTTGATATCTATACTAAATATCTTATGTTATCTATTTTTTGTGCAGTATTCATTAACATTTCAATGAGAATACACACATGCACACATGCACACACATACACACACATAAAATATAAGGTTAATTCAGTTCTGATCGCAGCAGCAAATTTGTTAGCAGTTGGGCAAAACCATGTACACTGCAGGTGGGGCAGATATAATGGTATCCAAACTCCAGGTTGACCAATTGGTGTCGACTTTAGGTGTATCGACCTTTTTGGTGTCGACCTGGAGTCCCATACCCGATATAACGTGCAGAGAGAGGGCTGTAACTAGGTGTGTGCGGAGGGGACACCGCACATAGCACTGCAGGGTAGGGGGCGCTGTTGGCAGCACTTGTCCATTAGCTGTTTTAATTACTTTCACATGCAGCTTCCCCCCTTTTTGAAGCCCAGCATCTCCAGACCGCCCGTCTCATACCCTGACCCCTCCTGTCGCTAATACTTATACAACATTCATGAACTCAACTTGAGATTTCTTTGCTATTCAGTCACACTGTCCTTTATTACATTTTAAGATGCGGATATATCCGGGATTCAAACCTATTGCCTGTGGCATTGCAGTCAGACAATCTATTCATTGAGCTATCTGCCCTTACATAAAAAAGTAGATAATTCTAAGCTAGAGAATTCTGTTGCACATAGGGGGTAATTCAGACCTGATCATAGCAGCAAATTTGTTAGCAGTTGGGCAAAACCATGGGGGTAATTCAGACCTGATCGTTGCAGCAAATTTGTTAGCAGTTGGGCAAAACCATGGGGGTCATTCCTAGTTGATTGCTCTCTAGCAGTTGTAGCAGCCGTGCAAACGCTATGCCACCACCCACTGGGAGTGTATTTTAGCTTAGCAGAAGTGCGAACGGTTGTATCGCAGAGCGCCTGCATATTTTTTTTGTGTAGTTTCAGAGTAGCTCAAAACCTACTCAGCGCTTGCGATTACTTCAGACTATTCCGACCCAGATTTGACGTCACACACCCACCCAGTGTTCACCCAGCCACGCCTGCATTTTCCCTGGCACGCCTGAGTTTTTACGGACACTCCCTGAAAACGGTCAGTTGCCACCCAGAAACGCCCTCTTCATGTCAATAACTCTGCGGCAACCAGTGCGACTGAAATGCATCGCTAGACCCTGTGCAAAACTGCATCATTCGTTGTGCCCGTCCGTCACACGTGCGCATTGCGCCGCATATGCATGTGCATAACTGCTATTTTTTTAGCTTGGTCGCTGCGCTTCGAACAAATGCAGCTAGCGATCAACTCGGAATGACCCCCCATGTGCACTGCAGGTGTGGCAGATATAACATTTGCAGAGAGAGTTAGATTTGGGTTATTTTGTTTCTGTGCAGAATAAACACTGGCTGCTTTATTTTTACACTGCATTTAGATTTCCGATTGAACTCACCACACCCAAATCTAACTTTTTCTGCACATGTTATATCTGCCCCACCTGCAGTGCACATGTTGTGTAATTCAGACCTTATTGCTAGGCTGCATTTTCGTACAGCGGGCAATCAGGTCTAAACTGCAATGCGCAGTCGCGTCGCACGGGTACAAAGCGGATCTCCGCTCAGAGATGGGTTTGTGCGAAGGATCCGTCCGCACAGGTGTTTGCAAAGAGATTGACAGGAAGAAGGCATTTGTGGGTGGCCACTGACCATTTTCTGGGAGTGTTTGGAAAAATGCAGGCGTATCCAAGTTTTTGCAGGGAGAGTTCCGGTCCCGGACAGGCTGAAGTGTTTGCAGCGGCCGAGTACTGTAAGTCCTGGGCTACTCAGAGACTGCAGAAAATCTGTTTGTACAGCTCTGCTACACATGCGTTCGCACATTTGCAAAGCGAAAATACACTCCTCTATGGGCGGTGACTATGTGAACGCAGGACTGCAAAAATCCACGAGTGAGCAAACAGTTCTGAATTAGCTCCATGGTTTTGCCCAACTGTTAACAAATTTGCTGCTGCGATCAGATCTGAATTAAGCCCTTACTGCAGTGGTGGCCAACACGTGGCTCTTGAGCCACATGAGGCTCTTTCTTTATTCAAATGTGGCTCCCAACACTCAAAGTCACGTGACCACAAGAGATCTTTAAACTGCTGCACTCCAGCCAGACATGCAGCAGCACTACGTAGACTGAGAACCAATGGAGCCAAATACACATGGGGGAGTTGGCTGGAGTGACACAGACGGATGCTGGCTGGAGTGACACAGGCGGGTGCTGGCTGGAGTGACACATGGGGGAACTAAACTGTATTATGTGAATCCGGCTTTTCAATATATTTTATGCGGATCTGGCCTTTTCAATTATTTGATGTATAAGTGGCTTTTTCATTGTATTTTATGTTGGATCTGGCTTTTTCAATGTATTTTATACCAGGGGCGTGGCCTAGCAGGCACAACGTCACACCCCATTTTTGCAAGTGCGTCTTCGGCTCAAAGTCGGCTCTTTGATGTACCTAACAAGATATCTTGACTCTTTGTCTCTGACTGGTTGGCCACCCCTGCCTTAGTGTAAGAATGTGGCTGCATTGAGATACGCTTAAAGAAACGCATATTAGATATGCCAGACACCATCTTCTGCATAAACTTTATTTTTATGTTCTTAAATAATAATAATTTAAAATAAGTAACATGACCATACATTCAATCCCCTGTGCAGAGTGCAATTGGAACAAGCAGTGGCGTAACTACTGCCCCCGCAGTCCTCGCGGTGGCTTGGGGGCGAGGGGCTGCGGGGGCGCCACTGACTTAGAACAGATTGACATGCGGACGAGCGTCTGCATGTCAATCTGCGGTCTCCTCTCCCTCCCTGCTGTGTTGGAGGGACACGGAGCGCATCGCGCGTCTCTCCTGTGTCCCTCCCTGGCTCTCCCCGAGCCGGTCTAAGGAAGTGCCGTTCGTGAGCTCTGATTGGCTCACGAACCGGCACTTCCTTTATTAGACCGGCCGGGGGAGTGCCAGGAGGGACACAGGAGAGACGCGCGATGCGCTCCGTGTCCCTCCAACACATGGGGGAGGGGGGTCCGGGGGAGCAGGCACTTGGGGCATATACCTGGCACTGTGGGGGGCAGATCTGGCACTGGGGGCATATACCTGGCACTGTGGGGGCAGATCTGGCACTGGGGGCATATACCTGACACTGTGGGGGGAAGATCTGGCACTGGGGGCATATACCTGGCACTGTGGGGGCAGATCTGGCACTGGGGGCATATACCTGGCACTGTGGGGGCAGATCTGGCACTGGGGGCATATACCTGGCACTATGGGGGCAGATCTGGCACTGGGGGCATATACCTGGCACTGTGGGGGGAAGATCTGGCACTGGGGGCATATACCTGGCACTGTGGGGGGAAGATCTGGCACTGGGGGCATATACCTGGCACTGTGGGGGCAGATCTGGCACTGGGGGCATATACCTGGCACTGTGGGGGCAGATCTGGCACTGGGGGCATATACCTGGCACTGTGGGGGCAGATCTGGCACTGGGGGCATATACCTGGCACTGTGGGGGCAGATCTGGCACTGGGGGCATATACCTGGCACTGTGGGGGGGGAGATCTGGCACTGGAGGCATATACCTGGCACTGTGGGGACAGATCTGGCACTGGGGGCATATACCTGGCACTGTGGGGGCAGATCTGGCACTGGGGGCATATACCTTGCACTGTGGGGGCAGATCTGGCACTGGGGGCATATACCTGGCACTGTGGGGGGAAGATCTGGCACTGGAGGCATATACCTGGCACTGTGGGGGAATATCTGGCACTGGGGGCATATACCTGGCACTGTGGGGGAATATTTGGCACTGGGGGGAGCAGGCACTGAGGGGGCATATGTGGCACTGTGGGGGAATATTTGGCACTGGGGGGAGCAGGCACTGAGGGGGCATATGTGGCACTAGGGGGGGCATATGTGGCACTGGGAGCATGGCCCTAGCAACAAGCACTACCCCCTAGCAACGAGCATGACACCCAGTGCATGAAACCCCTGGCAACGAGCATGACACCCTGAGCATGAAAACCCCTGGCACCGTGCATGGAACCAAGAGCATGAAACCCCTGGCAACGAGCAGGTAATTTAAAAGTAATTAGAAGCCTTACTGTAGAACTTAATGTGTAATGGGCATTACGGTGTGTGGCATAATGTATCACGGACATTGCGGTGTGTGTCATAATGTATCAGGCATTACGGTGTGTTGTATACTATATCACGGGCATTGTGGTATGTGGTATAATGTCTCAGGATCATTGTGGTGTGTGTCATACTGTGTCACAGACATTGTATGTGCTATAATGTATCAGGGGCATTGCAGTGTGTAGCATAATGTATAACGGGCATTGCGATTCCTGTCATAATGTGTCACAGGCATTACGGTGTGTGGCATAATGTGTCTGGGGCATTACAGTGTGTGCATATTGTGTCATGTGCATTATTGTGTGTGGAATAATGTCTAAGGGCCATTGCAGTATGTGGAATAATGTATACTGGGCATTACTATAAGGAGGAAAAATGACAAATAATGTAAGGGGCATGAATCAGGATTATTTTTCTTTCCTGTGGTGGCCAACGTCTGGGCGTGCAGGCTGCAAAACTGGGGTATAAGGTAGTCTTTTCCTGCAATGCCACGCCCTCCATGCAAAGCCACGCCTATTTCGACAAAGCCACACACCCTTTTTGCTGGCGCGCGCCTGCGGCTCGCGCATTTTTCTACCTTTGCTAGTGCCAATTACAGGGGGTATGGGGGGGGCGCCGAAGGATTTTTTGGCTTGGGGGAGAAAAATTTCTAGTTACGCCACTGGGAACAAGGCTGTTGCTGTAACATCCCTCTTAGGTATTTCACCCCCACCTCTTACCAAAGCCCTGTACCACAATCAGCAAGATGGCCCAAGGGGTCCAGGGAGCCTGTCTAGGTGTAATACATCAGATTTCCAAACCCTTCTATCAGACTCGGCACTGCCATTTTACCTTCTTGGGTATTCCTAAAGGACACTACAGTAAATATAATCGTACTGTATCTGACTAGATTCTTTTACTTTTCCTGGACACAGTGCTGCATGGGTGCCAACATATTGGTCATGTCAGCTGACTACAGATCACCCAATCACAGGCAGCTTTTTTCCACCTGACCAGAGTTACCAATGAACATCAGGGTGCCCTATTTAAACTCTTGTGCAGCTGTTCATTGCCAAAACAGCTTTGTTCACACCAGTCACCGGCTATGGGTTTAGCAGCTTAGATCGTCTTGATTTCTTCCCTGTCACTCTGCAGCTTTTTGGCATTCTGCCCAGTGCACTCCATGCAGTTTCACTTCTACAAGAAACATTGCTGTACAGATGTGTCCTCTTACATCCTTGCAGCAGTCATGCTAAACAGCTCTTCGAGTCACTCCATGACATGGCGGTACAAGGTAGAGCCGAGCGTCTTTTTTTTGTGATTCCTTCTGCACAAATGTACTAGACACAATGCAATAGGACACAAGAGCAGATGATTAAAATGATATTCAGCATTTCAATAGTCTGTGTAAAAAAAAACTTGCAAAAAAAAAAAAGACGCTCGGTGCTACCGAGTTACACGGCACTCTCGCTTTGGGGGGGAATTCAAATGTTTGAAAAGTCAGTTGGGTGTCTGCTTTTTCCTATCTAATAGACAGGGAAAAACAGACACCCAACCGACTTTTTTTCAAACATTTGAATTTCCCCAGTGGTGCAAGTAGAAATATTTTCTTAGTGGCACTGAGTGCCGAAAAATGGTCATTTATTGTGAGGGGTATGGCCACATGATGCTAGTGGGAGTGGCTACATAACACAGCCCCTATTTTTTTTTTTGGGGGGGGGGAATCTGGAGGCAAGGCTAAAAATATATAGTAATGCCTCCAGTATAATAGAAATATTAAGTGGTACCTCCAGTATAATAGAAATATATAGTAATGCACCAATTTAATAACAATATATAGTAATGTCCCCATTATAACAGGAAAATACAGCCACTGTCGCACTCCCAGTAACCCTGACAAAGATGGGCCGTCATGCTGCCAAGCACCATGATCTTGTTGCTTTGTAGTACATTATAATTGTGGTAATGGCAAAGTGTGTGGCAGGTGGTACTGTGTACCCGCTGCCAAATTCTTAAGGGTACTCCGTACCAGAGCGTACCCGCATACTTGCACCACTGAATTTCCCCCATTATGTAAAATGCAACTTATAGTGCACAGAGCAAATATGTAATAGGACACATCTGTACCTGTGCACTCCTGCAACATTCTGGAAAAACTTGCATCTCATCAGTAGTGCTCTCAATCTTCATATGTGCCTCCATGCAGCACCCAGTTACCCATTAGGGGGCATATCAGGGTCACTCTCCTGGTATATACCTTGGGTAAATTTTTGGTACAGCGACCAGTGCAGAACAACATTTACAGCTTTACAATACAGTGCGCTCTAGGGATGAGCGGGTCCGGTTCCCGAAATCCTCCCCCCCCTTCCCCCCCTGAACTTTACAATCCGAACCGGAATCCGAGTCCAGCTGGGACTTCCCGCCTAACTTGGATCCCTGTCAGATTCTCAAGGGTTTTAGATTCTATATAAGTACCCGGTGATCGGTCGGAATCTTCACTTCAGCACTGGAAAGTGTACTGGATGGATGTGTCCATCTCAGTACTGTTTGGCTTGGTGTGGGGCAGGTGCTCTGTCTGCTGTATCTACAGGCGTGCTTTGGTATCTGAAAGTGGTGCTCTGTCTACTGTATCTGAAAGGGAGCTCTCTCTGTATGCTGTATCTGAAAAATGAGTGCTCTCTGTCTGCTCTATCTGAAAAAGGGGTGCTCCCTCTGTCTGCTGTATCTGAAAATGTGGTGCTCTCTCTGCCTGCTGTATCTGAGAAAGGGGTGCTCTCTCTGTTGTATCTGAAAAGGGGTGCTCTCTGTCTGCTGTATCTGACAAAGGGGTGCTCTCTCTGCTGTATCTGAAAAAGTGGTGCTCTCTCTGTCTGCTGTATCTGTAAAAGGGAGGCTCTCTCTGCTTGCTGTATCTGAAAGGGGTGATCTGTCTGTCCATCCAGGGTTCATCTGCCCCAGTATAAAATTAAAATAATAAAAAGAAAAAGCCTAAAATTATAACTGTAAAAAAATGTTTTTTTTTTTGTTTGTGCTGTACCCCAGTGTACTATACAATTGTTATTTTATTTTCATAAGTACTGTGACACTGCAGGTGAGACCGCAGTATATTATTTCGCATTGTGCGACACTGTCGGTGCAGTCAACCGCAGTGTGTAATTATTATATATATATATATATATATATATACATACATATATGATTCATTTGTGCAATACTATAACCGCCGGTGTGTGATATAAGAAATACAGCTACATACTTTTTACTCATTTGTGCGACACGGTCGATGCAGTCAACAGCAGTGTGTAATTATTATATATATATATATTTCTGATTAATTTGTGCGACACTGTAACCACCGGTATGAGATATAAAAAAGTCTACATATTTTTGACTCATTTGTGCAACACTGTGATGCTGTCAACAGCAGTGTGTAATTATACACATTTCTGACTCATTTGTGTGATGCTGTCGGTGAAGTCAACCGCAGAGTGTAATTATTATACATATTTCTAACTCATTTGTGTGATGCTGTCAGTGAAGTCAACCACAGTGTGTAACTATTATATGTATTTCTGACTCATTTGTGCGACGCTGTTGCTGTGCCTCACTTCGTGTTGATAGAAATGGAGGATAAACAATTTAAAGATCAGGAACCACTTCCTACTACTAGTGCTGAAGCTGCTGCCACTAGTCATGACATTGACAGCTCAAGTCTGTCAACATCATCAGTCCAATGCCCAATGGCGTAGTGGTTGTGTAAATTCACAGAAGCAATATTTTACGATGATAAATTTAAAAAAAGGAAAGTTAGCTGATGAGAAACGTAAAATTGGCAATATGTCATTCACGACACGACATGGCAAGGAAAGGCCAATGCCTTGGCCTGTGTTTATGACTGGTGGTTCTACATCTCATAATGAAGATGTAAGCCCTCCTCCCTGTAGAAGAGTTACAAAAATAAAACTTGTTAAAACACAGGAACCAACTGTGCGTTCAGAAATAGCACCAATCCCCAAGTAGAGTCCAAGTGTGTCTGCGGTTGCAATGTATAAACCTGACCCTTCCAATAATGTACAGGAAGAGGAGGCTTCTTACACCATTTGCCAACCCTCTGCAAGTGTTGGGAGGAGCAGCACCAGTCAACATGCTGACATTGATATTGAGGATGTCACTGTAGAAGTACACCAGGATGAGGAAGATATTGGTATAGCTAGCACTAATGAGAATGTTTGTTTAAATAAGGCTCCAGTGCAGACAGTTGTTGCCCATCGTATGAAAAAGCCCATTGTCATGCCTGGGCAAAAGACAAAAAATCCACCTCTTCTATGTGGAATTATTTCTCCCCATACCAGGACAATTACTGTGTAGCCATCTGTAGTCTTTGTAAAGCTGTTGTAATTAGGGGTTGGGACCATAACCACCTAGGAACCTCCTCCCTGTTACACCACTTGCAATGCATACATAAATTGTCTCCAGTCTATTTTGAACACCTCACACCTCACAAAATTGTTTTAGGCCTAAAAGTTGCACAGAGGTGGTTGTATGACTAAGCTAAGCGACACAAATGTGCGGCACAATCACCTGGCCCATCTAGGAGTGGCACTGCAGTTGCAGACAAGATGGCACTATTCAAAAACTAGTCCCCAAACAGCACATGATGCAAAGAAGAAAAAGAGGTGCAATTAGGTAGCTGGATCGCTAAGCTAAGCGACACAAGTGTGCGGCACAAACACCTGGCCCATCAAGAAGTGGCACTGCAATGGCAGACAGGATGGCAGATTTAAAAATAGGCCCCAAACAGCACATCTTGCACAGAAGAAAAAGAGGTGCAATGAGGTAGCTGTATGACTAAGCTAAGCGACACAAGTGTGTGGCACAAACACCTGGCCCATCTAGGAGTGGCACTGCAGTGGCAGACAAGATGGCAGATTTAATAAATAGGCCCCAAACAACACATCATGCAAAGAAGAAAAAGAGGTGCAATGAGGTAGCTGGATGGCCAAGCTAAGCGACATTAGTGTGCGGCACAAACACCTGGCCCATCTAGGAGTGGTACTGCAGTTACAGACAGGATGGCACTTAAAAAAACTAGTCCCCAAACTGCACATGATGCAAAGAAGAAAAAGAGGTGCAAAATGGAATTGTCCTTGGAGCCCTCCCACCCACCCTTATGTTGTATAAACAGGACATGCACACTTTAACAAACCAATCATTTCAGAAACAGGGTCTGCCACATGACTGTGGCTGAAATGACTGGTTTGTTTGGGCCCCCATCAAAAAAGGAAGCAATCAATCTCTCCTTGCACAAACTGGCTCTACAAAGGCAAGATGTCGACCTCATACTCATCCTCCGATTCCTCACCCCTTTCACTGTGTACATCCTCCTCCTCACAGAGTATTAATCCATCCCCACTGGAATCCAGCATCACAGGTCCCTGTGTTCTTTCTGCTGGCAATTGCTGGTAAAGGTCTTTCCGGAGGAATTTATAATTTATTTTGATGAACATCATCTTCTCCACATTTACTGGAAGTAACCTCCTACGCTGAAAGCTGACAAGGTTACCTGCTGCACTAAACACTCTTTCGGAGTAAACACTGGAGGGGTGGCAACTTAGGTAAAATAAAGCTAGTTTGTGCAAGGACATCCAAATTGCCTCTTTTTCCTGCCAGTATACATACGGACTGTCTGACATGCTTACTTGGATGCTGTCACTCATATAATCCTCCACCATTCTTTCAATGGTGACAGAATCATGGGGGTCATTCCGAGTTGTTCGTTCGTTATATTTTTCTCGCAACGGAGCGATTAGTCACTAATGCGCATGCGCAATGTCCGCAGTGCGACTGCACCAAGTAAATTTGCTATGCAGTTAGGTATTTTACTCATGGCATTACGAGGTTTTTTCTTCGTTCTGGTGAAAGTAATGTGATTGACAGGAAGTGGGTGTTTCTGGGCGGAAACTGGCCGTTTTATGGGTGTGTGCGAAAAAACGCTACCATTTCTGGGAAAAACGCGGGAGTGGCTGGAGAAACGGAGGAGTGTCTGGGCGAACGCTGGGAGTGTTTGTGACGTCAAACCAGGAACGAAACTGACTGAACTGATCGCAGTTGCCGAGTAAGTGTGGAGCTACTCAGAAACTGCTAAGAAGTGTCTATTCGCAATTTTGCTAATCTTTCGTTTGCAATTTTGATAAGCTAAGATTCACTCCCAGTAGGCGGCGGCTTAGCGTGTGCAAAGCTGCTAAAAGCAGCTTGCGAGCGAATAACTCGGAATGAGGGCCCATATGCAGTGACAGTTGACATGTCAGTAATCGTTGGCAGGTCCTTCAGTCCGGACCAGATGTCAGCTTTCACTCCTGACTGCCCTGCATCACCGCCAGCGGGTGGGCTAGTAAATCTTAACATTTTCCTTGCAGCCTAAGTGGTGGGAGAAATTGAAGGATGAGCTGTTGATGGGTCACGTTCCGCTTGATTTGACAATTTACTAACCAGCAGGTCTTTGCACTTCTGCACATTTGTGTCTGCTGGAAAGAGAGATACAACGTAGGCTTTAAACCTAGGATCGAGCATGGTCGCCAAAATGTAGTGCTCTGATTTCAACAGATTGACCACCCTTGAATCCTGGCAAAGCGAATGAAGGGCTCTATCCACAATTCCCACATACTTTGCAGAATCTCTCTGTCTTAGCTCCTCCTTCAATTTCTCCAGCTACTTCTGCAAAAGACTGATGAGGGGAATGACCTGACTCAAGCTGGCAGTGTCTGAACTGGCTTCACGTGTGTGTTACGGTCACTATACTCGGTACTCAGGGAACAGGGTGAACAAGCTCCGAGTACAGAAACGTAATGCTGTAATAAGGGTGAAGTTCAGCAGTTATACCTAAGAAGCCCTGACTCCGTTGTCTCACCTTTGTGGTCAGTCTATGCCTGCAAGACTATGTTTGCTTGGGCCCACGGTAGCTGCGTTTGAAGGGCGGATTAAGTCTGCCCAACTCCGATGCCCCCCGGTCTTAGTTGGAGACAAGGCGTAAACTGAGACGGGGCGATAACAAGGGGAACCTCTAAAACCTAAAACAGAGTTAGGGGCAACTCCAGAACTCTAAACAAAAGTATGTGCGGCTCAGCCACCAAGACAAACTACAACAAAGGCAATGCTGTCCACACGCCGATACAATACTGTTGTGTACCGGCGATGACCGCATACGCAGAACCCTCTACAGAAAATCCAAAGCAAATATAACAAGAAGCTACGGCCAAGGCCGTAAGATGCGGCAAAACCGCTACTCACGAATAAAGTGTGAATACAGGCGGACGGACAAGAACCCCCAAAACCGCAGACACAGGCTCACAGAACCGGAGGGCAGGCAGGATTCTGTCAACAGGCAAGAGGACACCGAGACACAGGATAACTGGATCAGGAACAGGCAGTACCACAGGACTTATGGATCAAAGGTTGACAGAATCACTGGGTTTCAGGACAGGAACGCTCCAGGGCAGGAAGCAGATCACAAGAAGCTCCAGGCTCTGACAGAACCGAGTACACAGGATTCCAGTATCAGACAGGGCCAGGACACAGATGCAATACTGGACAAGACACTAATCAGGAACATCCAGGTATAACAACAAACGTCTATCACCAGCTCAGAACATCAGAGCTAGCTGGGTAATAAGGGAACATGCCCCAATCAGGATGGCTGGAGACCAGGCACACTGTAATGGCCAAATACCTGCAGGTGAGAGTAACACAGACAAGAGCCAGATTGCAGTACAGAGACTCACCACATAATGATCAACTATCTGTGAGGCTAAACACATAGAAACAGGCTGCAATTACACAGACTCACCACTGGCGGCCAACAAGAGTCTTCTAAACCAGTGTAATGGAAATCATGGCATGCAAACAGAACTATAATACAAAATACTTAAACGGAAAGCAAACAGGAATGAACCACTGTTTGTGGTTCATAACAGTACCCTCTCCTTAAGGGTGGACTCCCCACAAAAGCCAAGGGGGACAGAAACAGAAGTACAACATAAAATACATAACCAAAATTCAAAACAGGAATGAGCCACTGCCGTGGCTCATAACAGTGCGGCAAGTTTGAAGAGCTGGAGAACCTTGCATAAGATGGAAATCATTCTCCACTGCGCTTGAGTCAGGTGCATTAGGTGGATTTATAGGCTTGAATGGCCTTTTGCTGCTCCTTCATCCTCTGAAGCATATAGAGTGTTGAATTCCACCTCGTTACCACCTCTTGCTTCAGTTGATAGCAGGGCAGGTTCAGGAGTGTTTGCTGGTGCTCCAGTCTTCGGCACGCAGTGGCTGAATGCCGAAAGTGGCCCGCAATTTTTCGGGCCACCGACATCATCTCCTGCACACCCCTGTCATTTTTCAAAACATTCTGCACCGCCAAATGAATTGTATGTGCAAAACATGGGACATGCTGGAATTTGCCCAGATGTAATGCACGCACAATATTGGTGGCATTGTCCGATATCACAAATTCCCTGGAGAGTCTAATTTGGGTAAGCCATTCAGTAATGATGTTCCTTAGTTTCCGTAAGAGGTTGTCAGCTGTGTGCCTCTTACGGAAGGCGGTGATACATAGCGTAGCCTGCCTAGGAACGAGTTGGCATTTGCGAGATGCTGCTACTGGTGCCGCTGCTGTTGTTGTTGCTGCGGGAGGCAATAACTCTACCCAGTGGGCTGTCACAGTCATATAGTCCTTAGTCTGCCCTGTTCCACTTGTCCATGGTTAAGTGGACACTGGATACAATCGCATTTTGGAGGACACTGGTGACTCTTTTTCTGAAGTCTCTGTACATTCTCAGTATCGCCTGCCTAGAGAAATGGAACCTAGATGGGATTTCATACCGGGGACACAGTACCTCAAACAATTCTCTAAGTCCCACTGAACTAATGGAGGATACCGGATGCATGTCTATCACCAACATAGCTGTCAAGGCCTCAGTTATCCACTTTGCAACAGGATGACTGCTGTCATATTTCATCTTCCTCGCAAAGGACTGTTGGACAGTCATTTGCTTAGTTGAAGTAGTACAAGTGGTCTTCCGACTTCCCCTCTGGGATGACGATAGACTCCCAGCAGCAACAACAGCAGCAGCAGCAGCAGCAGTAGTAGGAACTGGTTCTTGATATTTCCCTATTTTAGCCTCCAAATTTTTGTTCTCCATTATTTTTCTGTAGTTATATAACAAAATGCAGCAAAGGAGAGCGTACCTCTACACCACACATGCAAACCCTGTAAAAATTATTTGGATTAAATGTTAATAACCTCTTTTTTTGGAGTAAACAATATACAGCACAGGACAGCACCACTGAACTTATATGGCAGCACCACTGGACTGGACATATACGGCAGTATCACTGGAATTATATGGCAGTATCAATGGGCTGGATTTATACGCCAGTACCACTGGATTTATACGACAGTACCACTGGACATATACGGCAGTACCACTGGACTGGATTTATACGGCAGTATCACTGGAATTATATGGCAGTACCACTGGACATATATGGCAGTATCACTGGATTTATACGGCAGTATCACTGGACTTATACAGCAGTATCACTGGACTGGATTTATATGCCAGTACCACTGTATTTATATGGCAGTACCACTGGACATATACGGCAGTATCACTGGAATTATATGGCAGTATCACTGGATTTATATGGCAGCATCACTGGACTTATATGGCAGTATCACTGGACTGGATTTATACGCCAGTACCTCTGGATTTATATGACAGTACCACTGGACATATACAGCAGTATCACTGGACATATACGGCAGTGCCACTGGACTGGATTTATATGGCAGTATCACAGGACTTATACGGAAGTACCACTGGACTTATACTGCAGTACCACTGGACGTATACGGCAGCTCAGGGACACCACCACTGGACTGATGCAGTACAACACAGCACCACTGGACTGGACTTATACAGCAGCACTGGACATATGGCTGCAGAGAACACCACCACTGTGACTGGATGATGCAGCACAAGACACCACCACTGGTCTGATGCAGCACAACACAGCACCACTGGACTTATACAGCAGCACTGGACATATGGCAGCAGAGGACACCACCACTGTGACTGGACTGATGCAGCACAAGACACCACCACTGAACTGATGCAGCCAACACAGCACCACTGGACTGGACTTATACAGCAGCACTGGACATATGGCAGCAGAGAACACCAACACTGATTGAACTGATGCAGCACAAGACACTACCACTGTACTGATGCAGGACAACACAGCACCACTGCACTGGACTTATACAGCTACACTGGACATATGGCAGCAAAGGACACTACCACTGTGACTGTACTGATGCAGCAAAAGACACTACACTGGACTGAGCAGCACAAGACAGCACTGGATTCGCCAACCCATTTTCCCTCCCGCACAGGACGGAGACACATCCTCTTGCTACACTCTCCAATTCCGGAGTGAAAATGGCGGCGACGCGCAGCTCCTTATATGGATTCCAAAACCTGCAAGAATCCGACAGCGGGATGATGACGTTTTGCCTCGTTCTGGTTTCCGAGTCAGACGGGAAAACCCAAGCCGGGCTCGGGTAGTGAAGTCCAGTAGGGTTCGGTTCTCAGGGAACCGAACCCGCTCATCTCTGTTAATAATACTGCAGGAACAAAAACACCCCCAAATTCTGTTATTTTAGCTGTTTTTATGATATTTTTTTAAATACAGATCCAAAACCAACACCAAAACCCGCAATGGCAGTTTTGGCAAAACCAATACAGATCCAAAACATGAAGTAGATATAGATACAAAACACAAAACCTGAAAAATGGTCCGGCGCACACTCCTATTAAAATCCATGCTTGCTGACTGAATTACATTAACTTTACAATGTATATATGAATTGTGAAATCTTTATTCAGGGGCCCTTTTTTAACAAAAACACAACTTCACATATCAGTTTAAGGTAGGATGCAGTCTCTTAAACCATGATGTGGTTGTGTCCACCTTGATTAATGTTATGGTTGCAGGCCTTAATATGCCACAATTGTATTTTATAGAAGGGTAAGTGGGTATCCACTTTCCTTACATATGGCCGCAGAATCGTGTAATGAGTGTAATGTGTCTAAAGTGTGTGTGTTTAAAAGACACTTGCCAGCCTCCTCTGTGTCTGTCTCTTGCCACCACCTTTTCAGTGGAACTCTACACTGACGTACAGATGGAGCCGCGCTCACTGAGCGTGGCTACATCTCAGGCCGGGACGAGCAGCGTGCCTAGGCGCGCCTGAGCCTCAACCTGCCACCGAGCACACACAGATGCTCCCATTCACATTGAATGGGGCGCATGCGCATCTACGACGCACGCATGCCCAGTTTGCTCCTGGCGGTCCACCTCCCCGTGCACGACTAGGCACAGACGGAGCCACGATTAGCGTGGCTTCATCTGTACAGCATCTGTGGAGGGGAAAAAAATCTTTAATCAAGTGTGAAAGGTATTCCTATGATAAACAACAGTTGCTGTTAACTTATCAGAATGAGGTGGGGATTCTGGGTAGTCCGTGTCCACTATATGCTGTCCTGGGAGGGGTTGGCATGGGTGACCGGCGGTTGGGATACCGCCGGTTACCATACCGATGCTGGGATCCCGGAGTTTAGGTTGCTGGCGGGAGGGTGAGAGCAGCAAAGTCCCTTGCGGGTTCGGTGGCTCGCTGTGCTCACCACAGGTTCTATTCCCGCTCTGTGGGTGTCTGTTGGGATTTCACCTGTGCAGGATTCTGGTGTTGTTATAGTGATACATAGTATAGTGAGTGACATATAACAGCTTCCCCCTGGGAGGACCTCCGAAGGGATGATTTGTTTAAACTCCTCCATGATGGCCAAGGCCATGTAGTGAACTTGTGGGGCTCGTCCTCCTCATGTCCTGAGACTCTGGCGGGCCTCCTCAGCCATTTTGCCCTTCAGGACCCTATTGATGTCTCCATACCTCTTCTTCACATTCTTCAGGTCCCGACAGCAGGAGCTTACCATATTGATGGTGTCCTAGATCGACCCTCACATAGTCTTCTTCCAGGATGCATGAGTCCTGTATGCCTGTTCACCCAGCAGGCATGGGTACACCTACACCATGGCATGTACTATAGAGAAGTTCTCAAATGAATACCTCGCACTGTGCAGAGCACTGGTTCTGCCATGTGCTGATGTCCCAGCCTCTTCATGCTCCTCCTCACCCTCCTCAGTGTCCTCCACAGCAGTCTCCTGCAGCTCCTCCTCCTCTCCTGCCTCTATGTCAGACACAGGCTGCTGCTAAGACATGGCCTCCTCTTCCTCCTCTACCAGCCTCCTCCTCCTCTCTCTACCCACTTGCCTGGAAGCTATGCCTACTCAGAAAACACCAAACACTGCTACCTCCTCACTCTTAAACAACCTGCTCTTCTCTAAAATGCCTACAACCTTTCAAAAGACAAAATGGAGGGTGTGGGGTTAATATAGGGTGTGTGATGCTTCAATAATGCAACTTTTGGGGGCCAATGGGTAACTTTCTCTCACACTGTGGACTTAAAAATGCATTGCGTTAGGTTAGAAAATGACACATACATTTAAGATGCATTCTGGTTGGTCCGTAAATATCGGACATTTTCCAGTCTAAATACAGCGACATCGGATCCAAGACACTAAAGACAGGAAATTTATAAATGCGATTACATTGCCTGAGTTCCAGTAAATAGATATCGGCACCCATTACATCCACCCATGGTCTCTGTCTTTAGTCTTATTATTCAGCCTTTGTTTTTCTCCTTTCACTTATATAACTAAAAAAAGTTTTGCCTCCTTTACCCACTGACTGGGCCATTTTCTCCTCAGCGTGTGCCTTTGCACATCTGATTACCTTCTTAGTCTCTGCCTGTCTAAGAAGATATATCTTTTTGTCTACATTATTTTGTGTCTGCTTATATTTCCTAAAAAACTTTTTTTTTAATCACAATACTTGCTACTTATTTTGCAAACCACACTGGTTTCCTTTTCCTTGTGTTTTTTCTAACACTTTTGATACAAAGGTGTTGCCTTTAATATTGCACTTTTAACGTTTCTCACCTCTCCTATGTCATGATCCTGACTGTAGTTCTCATGTTTGGTGACCTACCTCTGCTATCTGTCCTGGATCCTGCATCTTTTCTGCTCACTGGGATAAACAGCTTGCCAGTACCATAAGTTTCCTGATTGCTGAGTTCTCTGCCTGGAAGGTGAGAGTTAACGAGCTCCACCTGTGATTAACCTTCTGTGTGAATACTGAATTTAGCAAGTCTCTCTATGCTGTGCCTACACAGCGATCATTGTTGTCATTATACTATATGCCTCTCTGACTCCAGTGATCACCAGATACATTCCTGTGCTCGGCTCTTTGGTGTTTGTGCTTAAAAGTCAGCATCCTCTGCTCATTTTAGGAGTTTAGGCTTCAGTGTTTTTCCAGCCTACTATGCCTCACTCCACATCAGAACCTAACCTGGATAATTGACATGACATGGTCTGATCACCTGACCTGGATTTATCCAATCCTGTGCCAGCCTGGGACTCCCTGAATCACCTGACCCTGTTTACCAATCACCAAGGACCAGGAAGTATAAGTAAAAAGAGACTTGTGTTACAGAAGATGCCAGTTCCTTGCGTCACACAGCTCAGTGTGAGCTTAGTAGCTGCGCTCCCTAAGAGGTAACACTATTACCTAAGGGGGTCATTCTGACCTGATCACTCGCTGCTGTTCATCACAGTGCAGCGATCAGTTCAGAAGTGCGCATGCGCCGGCGCATGTGAGACAGCCGACGGCGTCATTACCTAGCAATCACCTCTGCCTGATTGACAGGCAGAGGTGGTTGCTGGGTGGGAGGTGGCGGCACAGCTGCATTTGTCCACCATTTTGAGGGCGCAGTCCAGCCAACGCAGGCATGGCCGGACCATGCGGGGGCAGGACACAGCAGCTGCGTGTCATCACATGCAACTGCTGCAAACTGGGCAACGACGAGTAACTCCCGGCCTGCCACAGGAGCTGCACTGGCTGGGAGTTACTCTTCAAGTACAAAAGCATTGCCAACAGAAAAAGGGTTTGTAGGCGCTGAGCAGAGTCGTGTAAATATAACACTGATATTGGCAGCCACCTGGTAAGGAGGTAGCCGGCCTCCTAAAAAAGAACAACTAAACCAAACCACCAGGTCGGCGCACAATAACAATGATGTTGATAAAAAGCAATTTATTAACATAAAAACAATGACAGACTTACTAAAAGACCACAACAATTCACAAAGCATATAACTGAGGTATTATAAGCCTCTGTAAATGCATACATATAATGTGTTAGTGTGTGAAAGGGACGCTGAAATATAGGAGAGAGCCACTCTCTGTTAGATAGAATTAGTCTCTCAAAATAATTCCATATCTCACAGTTCAAATGGGAATAAATCCTCCAAATGATGTAATTAGCGTCTATGACCATATGAAAGTGTCCAAAATTAGATAGCTGTTTCCATGGAGCAAATAGGAATAATAAAACCAACCGGTTGCTGTTACTCACTGAGACGTTGTACTCCCTTACTGCACGGGATAAGTAGTTGAAAGCCGCTTGTTATCACCCTGTGCATGGGTGAGACATCCGTCAGCGGTACGTTCAGGTAGGAACCGTTCCCTTCATTGCGGCACAGTGTGGATGCGCCGGACCGCCGTGCAGATCCCCCAGCTCAAGTGAGCAGTGCCCAGCCGGGCAGAGTGTTGCTGTGTTCCAAGTGCAGGGGGAGGTTTAAGTGGGATAATTTGATCGCAGGCTAAATGGTTCACCGGCAACTTGTGACAGACAGCCAATAACGGTGTGTATTCCTTGGGACACTTAATGGTCAAAGGCGGCCCTTTCTTCTGTACCCTCAACGCGTTTCTCCGCACCCCCGGCGGCTTCTTCAAGAGGCAGAGTGTTGCTGCTGTGTGATGCTTTTGTACTTGTGTGTGCAGGGGGGGGCAGCCTGGCATGCGGGGTGGACTAGCCCTGTGCTGGGCATCCCGCCACATGTCAGTGTAAGTGATCGCAGCTGTGATCAGGTCGGAATGACCCCCTTAGTTCCTGTAAAACTCTGTTCTTTTGCTACCCAGTCTGGATTACAGTTGTGTAACCAGTAATATCCAGTATTCTTCAGTCTCATCTTGAAGCCGCAGTATTCTTCAGTCTCGTCTTAAAGACACAGCCACAGTATTCTTCAGTCTCGTCTTAAAGACACAGCCGCAGTATTCTTCAGTCTCGTCTTAAAGACACAGTTGCAGTATTCTTCAGTCTTGTCTTAAAGACACAGCCACAGTATTCTTCAGTCTCGTCTTAAAGACACAGCCGCAGTATTCTTCAGTCTCGTCTTAAAGACACAGTCGCAGTGTTCTTCAGCCTCATCTTAAAGTCACAGTCTTCAATATTCTTCAGTCTCGTTATAAAGACACAGTCATAGTATTCTTCAGTCTTGTCTTAAAGATACAGTCACAGTTCTTCAGCCTCATCCTAAAGTCACAGCTACAGTCTTCTGTTCTTCTTCAGCCTTGTCTTAAAGTCACAGCCACAGTCATTGTTTTACATACAGTTGCATTTCCAGTTATATCCGGTATCAGCTCAGATTACAGTTGCATTCCAGTTTTACCGGTACCCAGCCCGGTTCACAGTGTGGTTCTCAGTCTCACCGGTAACCAGCCCAGTTCTCAGTCTCACCGGTAACCAGCCCAGTTCAGCATCTTTAGCTTTCCTCCCAGTTCTGCGCAACTCCAGAGAACCTATTTCATAGTAACCTTGAATACACAAACACCTACTCCTGTGACAGTATATTCAGTTCATTCTCACCAATACATTCACCATCCTGCTATCAACACCAAGTCCATCGTGATCCAGTGGTCAGGATACGGCTACCTTTGCTGAGGACCATGTTCGTCCCCTGGTCAGGGATTGCTCCTTACTACTTCATCTCTCTGATTCCCACAGACTAGCCAAATATACACATAGTCCTCCAGTTACCCACATGGACTTGACATACATGCTGGGTTTACAAAAACCACAGTTATGACATCCTTCACTCCTTCCAAGTTCCTCCACTCTGCCAAAGAATCACTTACACATCCCTATAAAATCAACCTTCCTAAAATCTAACACCTTTGTTTTTGTATGGAATGAGTCAGTCTCTGTCTTTATGCTGAACCATACTACTTGATGATCATTGGATCCCAGGTTTTCACCTACTTTTACGTCAGATTTTCTCTCTTTATTTGTAAGTTTTAAGTCTAATATTGCGTCTTTCTGAGTGGGCTCCCTCAGCAATTGGTGGAGGAATGCTCCTTGCAAGGAATTCAAAATGTCCCTACTGCTAGTGGAACTAGCAATAGACACCTCCCAGTTTACATCTGGTAGATTAAAGTTTCCCATGATTGCAGGACTCTGGCAGTGTTCCAGCTGCTTCCAGAGCTGGGCACCGCCATGTTGGCTGTGGACAGCTGACTGAGTCATCAACAGGAGTCAAGGCTCTGAGTCACGTGAGGGCAGTAACCAATCACATTACAGACCATGGTGTAAATATCCTTGCCCCTTAGGGCTGAGCTGGATTAATACTGGACACAGTTTCTGCTCAATAATCTACACTGAAAACTAGTTTATTTACAGCTATATGCTGAGATGTGTTCATGCAGGTCTGCACCCTTAGCATATGTGCTTAGATTTGCCAAGCATATGTTACACACACTTATAGCCATGGTTTTAACCATTAAATTTGCTTGAAAATTATAATGTAAATTCGCTATTAGGTTTTATTACAACTATGCTCACAAAAATATAAAGCATGCATGCACAATGCAAAAAGCATTCATCAGCTTCAGAGAGCAACCAATCAGAAGTGATTAGTTAGTGCTGGCGTAAATTTCCACCAGCTTAAAGGCACCTGCAACAGTTTTTACAGCATATGTCTGTGTCACTCTGCATTTGTTCACAATTATCCTAACATGCCCTTGCTGTACTCAGCTTACATTAGAATGCCAGTGTACTCCCCCTATCCTGATATTTCAGTTGCAATCATGTCAGATCCATACAAATCTCCATATGTGCCTATGTGTGTCACCATTCCCTGGAAGTGCACAGAGCTAGTTTGATTATATTACATTGTGCAAACTGTCAGCAAGCAACATTCTCTGCTTGTATTATATGTCTATCTACTGTATATATCTATCCTGGGGCTTTTTAACAACAGTGAGGGCCCGTGTGCAGCATCCATTGAAGGTAAACTCCTGTCTAGCCAATAAAAAACCTGGGGCAGGGCTTAGCAGGTGTCAGGGTGGGGCTATTCTCCATGTCCCAACACCTTGCAAAAGCAAAAAAATTAAAAAATATTCGTTTAGGCTGTGCCATCGATGGAGGGAAACCATCTTGTTCTCTCCCATTGATGGCAAAAACATTAGACATCGGCCATAAACCATCAATGATTTGGAATCATCGATGGTCGATGGCCATCACTAGGTAGCACCAGCTCGGTAAGGGCAGACAGGATTACAGGACAGGACCACACCATGCAATGAGGAAGGCTAGTCAGATGCTTGGCTGCATTGGGAGAGGAATCAGCAGCAGAAAGAAAGAAGTAATAATGCCACTGTATAGGTCATCGGTACGGCCTCATCTAGAATACTGTATTCAGTTCTGGAGGCCATATCTTCTAAAGGATATTAATACATTAGAAACTGTACAAAGGAGGGCAACTAAAATGGTGCATGGCCTACATCACAAAACATACCCAGAAAGACTAAGAAATCTCAATATGTATAGTTTGGAGCAGAGAAGGGAAAGGGGGGACATGATAGAAACTTTCAAATATATCAAGGGTTTTAACAAAGTCCAGGAGGGAAACATTCTCCAAATGAAGAGAAGCAATAGGACACGAGGACATGCACTGAGACTGGAGGGGGGGAGGTTCAGGGGAAATTTTCGGAAAAATTATTTCACAGAAAGGGTAGTGGATAAGTGGAATAGCCTCCCATCAGAGGTAGTAGAGGCTAAAACAGTAGAGCAATTTAAACATGCATGGGATAGACATAAGGATATCCTTACAAAGAAATAAGGATCAAATAAGGTTAGAGATAAAAATAATGTAAAAAAAAAAGGGGGGGGGGCAGACTAGATGGGCCAAGTGGTTCTTATCTGCTGACAAATTCTATGGGGGAAATTTACTAAGCTCCCGATTTTGACCGAGATGCCGTTTTTTCATCAAAGTGTCATCTCGGTAATTTACTAAGCACTAATCACGGCAGTGATGAGGGCATTCGTAATTTTTTGCAAGTTCAGGTAAAAAATTACGAATGAATACACCATCGGTCAAAACGCGGCTGTTTAAGTATGAATCTCGGTCATTTACTAAGAAGTGCAAAGCAAAAAAAGAACAAACACTGCCGTGAAAAATTACAACTCGTAAAAAAGTGCTAAAAAAAACCAGACCTTTTTTTTTTATTCGTGATTGGATAGGCATGCACGGATCCATGAGATCCGTGCATGTATATCAGTGGGAAGGGGTGGGAAAGTCCTTATTTTTTTTAAAAAAATTGCGTGGGGTCCCCCCTCCTAAGCATAACCAGCCACGGGCTCTTTGAGCCGATCCTGGTTGCAGAAATATGGGGAAAAAATTGACAGGGGTTCCCCCATATTTAAGCAACCAGCATCGGGCTCTGCGCCTGGTCCTGGTTCCAAAAATACGGGGGACAAAAAGAGTAGGGGTCCCCCGTATTTTTAAAACCAGCACCGGGCTCCACTAGCTGGACAGATAATGCCACAGCCGGGGGTCACTTTTATATAGTGCCCTGCGGCCGTGGCATCAAAAATCCAACTAGTCACCCCTGGCCGGGGTACCCTGGGGGAGTGGGGACCCCTTCAATCAAGGGGTCCCCCCCCCCAGCCACCCAAGGGCCAGTGGTGAAGCCCGAGGCTGTCCCCCCCATCCAATGGGCTGCGGATGGGGAGGCTGATAGCCTTTGTTGTAAAAGAAAAGATATTGTTTTTAGTAGCAGTACTACAAGGCCCAGCAAGCCTCCCCCGCATGCTGGTACTTGGAGAACCACAAGTACCAGCATGCGACGGAAAAACGGGCCCGCTGGTACCTGTAGTACTACTACTAAAAAAATACCCAAAAAAAGACAAGACACACACACCGTGAAAGTATAATTTTATTACATACATACACACATACATACATACTTACCTTAAGTTCCCACGCAGGTCGGTCCTCTTCTCCAGTAGAATCCAAGGGGTACCTGTTGAAGAAATTATACTCACGAGATCCAGGGGTCCAGGCTCCTCGGCAAATCCAGGGTTAATCCACGTACTTGAAAAAAAAAAAAAAACGGTGTCCCGACCACGAACTGAAAGGGGCCCCATGTTTGCACATGGGTCACCTTTCCACGAATGCCAGAAACCCACTCTGACTGATGTCTAAGTGGGTTTCTTCAGCCAATCAGGGAGTGCCACGTTGTAGCACTCTCCTGATCGGCTGTGTGCTCTTGTCCTCACTGACAGGCAGCACACGGCAGTGTTACAATGTAGCGCCTATGCGCTACATTGTAACCAATGATGGGAACTTTCAGCTCAGCGGTGACGTCACTTTAGGTCAACCGCAGGGCAGAAAGTTCCCATCATTGGTTACAATGTAGCGCATAGGCGCTACATTGTAACACTGCCGTGTGCTGCCTGTCAGTGAGGACAAGAGCACACAGCCGATCAGGAGAGTGCTACAACGTGGCACTCCCTGATTGGCTGAAGAAACCCACTTAGACATCAGTCAGAGTGGGTTTCTGGCATTCGTGGAAAGGTGACCCATGTGCAAACATGGGGCCCCTTTCAGTTCGTGGCTCGGCTTTCCGTTTTCTTATTTTATGCAAGTACGTGGATTACCCCTGGATTTCCCGAGGAGCCTGGACCCCTGGATCTCGTGAGTATAATTTCTTCAACAGGTACCCCTTGGATTCTACTGGAGAAGAGGACCGACCTGCGTGGGAACATAAGGTAAGTATGTATGTATGTATGTATGTGTGTATGTATGTAATAAAATTATACTTTCACGGTGTGTGTGTCTTGTCTTTTTTTGGGTATTTTTTTAGTAGTAGTACTACAGGTACCAGCGGGCCCGTTTTTCCGTCGCATGCTGGTACTTGTGGTTCTCCAAGTACCAGCATGCGGGGGAGGCTTGCTGGGCCTTGTAGTACTGCTACTAAAAACAATATCTTTTCTTTTACAACAAAGGCTATCAGCCTCCCCATCCGCAGCCCATTGGATGGGGGGGGGACAGCCTCGGGCTTCACCCCTGGCCCTTGGGTGGCTGGGGGGGGGACCCCTTGATTGAAGGGGTCCCCACTCCCCCAGGGTACCCCGGCCAGGGGTGACTAGTTGGATTTTTGATGCCACGGCCGCAGGGCACTATATAAAAGTGACCCCCGGCTGTGGCATTATCTGTCCAGCTAGTGGAGCCCGGTGCTGGTTTTAAAAATACGGGGGACCCCTACTCTTTTTGTCCCCCGTATTTTTGGGACCAGGACCAGGCGCAGAGCCCGATGCTGGTTGCTTAAATATGGGGGAACCCCTGTCATTTTTTTCCCCATATTTCTGCAACCAGGATCGGCTCAAAGAGCCCGTGGCTGGTTATGCTTAGGAGGGGGGACCCCACGCATTTTTTTTTATTATTTTACAGTGTTTATTTAAAAAAATATATATATATATATACCCCAGCACGGATCACACAGATCCGGCCGAGATTGATTGTAAAAAAAGTCGGCAGTGTTTTGCTAATCACTGCCGTAAAAATAGAAAAAAAAACACGAATGACATCGACATCGGAACAAAAGAAAAACCCGAATACGACAGCTTAGTAAATTAGTCGTAATCAATTCAAAAAGTTGCAGTTTTACACTTTCGATGTCATTCGTGATTGAACTTTGACCTGAATCTGGAAAATACGAATCTTAGTAAATTTACCCCTATGTTTCTATGTTTCACCAGCGGCGGGATCTGGCTTCAGTGGAAGGCTTCAGGGCAGCACTAGGCAGAAGGTCACCTGCCAGGAGAGGAACCAGTTTAGCAGCACATGCAGACACCAATGATAATCTGAGGTAGGAAGCTGCGGGGATCACTGCACTGAAGCCATAAGCAACCACTCAGGAGAAGCCAGAGATACGCACAGCAGTCCCAAACAGAGGGAACCCACTCCTAGGGAGTCAAAATTACACTGGAGCTCCAGTGACCAGCGTAACAGGTAGTATGCAGCACTGGGGATCTGCAGAAAAGTATTCAAACAAAAGAAAAAGTATTCTCTTAACGTGGCACTCACAGACTAGTTTATATTCTCACATAAAGGGCGGGATGTAATGAAGTCTGAGTTCAGCCGAACTTGAACGTTTTTTTAAAGGGAAATGGTTTAGCTTTGTACATGATTGCCCGCAGAACTCGGATTAATCACATCCTGCACAAAGTCACAAAAATATATAATGGTTCACCACTAGATAATGGTTAAAAATCAACTTTTATTAACTTTTAAAGAGCCAGCGAAATATAAGTAAAAGTGGTAATAATATTGCGATGATATCTATGAATTAAAATACTCAATCCACTGTATCTTGTCTGCTTTTCTTTGAATGAATATAATTATTGTGAACATTCACATTCCATAAAATGTCCTGTCTTATGTCTTACATGCACAGAAATAATATCTATTAATAGCCCCAAAAGGTAGACCCTACAAAATATCTAATATTTATATTGTAGGTAGTGATGTGCACCAGACATTTTTCGGGTTTTGTGTTTTGGTTTTGGATTCGGTTCCGCGGCCGTGTTTTGGATTCTGACGCGTTTTGGCAAAACCTCCCTGAAAATTTTTTGTCGGATTCGGGTGTGTTTTGGATTCCGGTGTTTTTTTACAAAAAACACTCAAAAACAGCTTAAATCATAGAATTTGGGGGTAATTTTGATCCCATAGTATTATTAACCTCAATAACCATAATTTACACTCATTTTCAGTCTATTCTGAACACCTCACACCTCACAATATTATTTTTAGTCCTAAAATTTGTACCGAGGTCGCTGGATGGCTAAGCTAAGCGACACAAGTGGCCGACACAAACACCTGTCCCATCTAGGAGTGGCACTGCAGTGTCAGGCAGGATGGCACTTCAAAAAAATAGTCCCCAAACAGCACATGATGCAAAAAAAAAAAAAGAGGCGCACCAAGGTCGCTGTGTGACTAAGCTAAGCGACACAAGTGGCCGACACAAACACCTGGCCCATCTAGGAGTGGCACTGCAGTGTCAGACAGGATGGCAGATTTAAAAAATAGTCCCCAAACAGCACATGATGCAAAGAAAAAAAGAGGCGCACCAAGGTCGCTGTGTGACTAAGCTAAGCGACACAAGTGGCCGACACAAACACCTGGCCCATCTAGGAGTGGCACTGCAGTGTCAGACAGGATGGCACTTAAAAAAAATAGTCCCCAAACAGCACATGATGCAAAGAAAAAAAAAGGCGCAATGAGGTAGCTGTGTGACTAAGCTAAGCGACCCAAAGTGGCCGACACAAACACCTGGCCCATCTAGGAGTGGCACTGCAGTATCAGACAGGATGGCAGATTTAAAAAATAGTCCCCAAACAGCACATGATGCAAAGAAAAAAAGAGGCGCACCAAGGTCGCTGTGTGACTAAGCTAAGCGACACAAGTGGCCGACACAAACACCTGGCCCATCTAGGAGTGGCACTGCAGTGTCAGACAGGATGGCACTTCAAAAAAATAGTCCCCAAACAGCACATGATGCAAAGAAAAAAAGAGGCGCAATGAGGTAGCTGTGTGACTAAGCTAAGCGACCCAAGTGGCCGACACAAACACCTGGCCCATCTAGGAGTGGCACTGCAGTATCAGACAGGATGGCAGATTTAAAAAATAGTCCCCAAACAGCACATGATGCAAAGAAAAAAAGAGGCGCACCAAGGTCGCTGTGTGACTAAGCTAAGTGACACAAGTGGCCGACACAAACACCTGGCCCATCTAGGAGTGGCACTGCAGTGTCAGACAGGATGGCACTTCAAAAAAATAGTCCCCAAACAGCACATGATGCAAAGAAAAAAAGAGGCGCAATGAGGTAGCTGTGTGACTAAGCTAAGCGACACAAGTGGCCGACACAAACACCTGGACCATCTAGGAGTGGCACTGCAGTTTTCTAGCGAGAGGATGAGTACTTCCATCCTCATGTGAATCTGAACCACTAGCCATGAACATAGGCCAGGGCCTCAGCCGTTCCTTGCCACTCCGTGCCGTGAATGGCATATTGGCAAGTTTACGCTTCTCATCAGACGCTTTCAATTTTGATTTTTGGGTCATTTTACTGAACTTTTGTTTTTTGGATTTTACATGCTCTCTACTATGACATTGGGCATCGGCCTTGGCAGACGACGTTGATGGCATTTCATTGTCTCGGCCATGACTAGTGGCAGAAGCTTCAGCACGAGGTGGAAGTGGATCTTGATCTTTCCCTATTTTAACCTCCACATTTTTGTTCTCCATTTTTCAATGTGTGGAATTATATGCCAGTATCAATAGCAATGGCCTACTACTATATATACTGCGCACAAATGAAATGCACCACAGATATGGATGGATAGTATACTTGACGACACAGAGATAGGTAGAGCAGTGGCCTTCCGTACCGTACTGCTATATATACTGGTGGTCACTGTCAGCAAACTGCAAAACTTAAATGCACCACAGGTATAGAATCTAGATGGATAGTATACTTGACGACACAGAGGTAGGTAGAGCAGTAGCCTTCCGTATCGTACTGCTATATATACTGGTGGTCACTGTCAGCAAACTACAAAACTAAAATGCACCACAGGTATGGAATCTAGATGGATAGTATATTTGACGACACAGAGGTAGGTAGAGCAGTGGCCTTCCGTACCGTACTGCTATATATACTGGTGGTCACTGTCAGCAAACTGCAAAACTAAAATGCACCACAGGTATAGAATCTAGATGGATAGTATACTTGACGACACAGAGGTAGGTAGAGCAGTGGCCTTCCGTACCGTACTGCTATATATACTGGTGGTCACTGTCAGCAAACTGCAAAACTAAAATGCACCACAGGTATAGAATCTAGATGGATAGTATACTTGACGACACAGAGGTAGGTAGAGCAGTGGCCTTCCGTACCGTACTGCTATATATGCTGGTGGTCACTGTCAGCAAAACTCTGCACTGTACTCCTCCTATATAATACTGCTGGTCCCCAGTCCCCACAATAAAGCAGTGTGAGCACAGATATATGCCGCACACTGAGCACAGATATGGAGCGTTTTTCAGGCAGACAACGTATAATACTGGTGGTCACTGGTCAGCAAAACTCTGCACTGTACTCCTCCTATATAATACTGCTGGTCCCCAGTCCCCACAATAAAGCAGTGTGAGCACAGATATATGCAGCACACTGAGCACAGATATGGAGCATTTTTCAGGCAGACAACGTATAATACTGGTGGTCACTGGTCAGCAAAACTCTGCACTATACTCCTCCTATATAATACAGCTGCTCCCCAGTCCCCACAATTAAGCAATAAGCACAAATATTTGCATCAACATTAATAAGCGGAGAGGACGCCAGCCACGTCCTCTCCCTAACATTTCCAATGCACGAGTGAAAATGGCGGCGACGCGCAGCTGCTTACATAGAATCCGAATCTCGCGAGAATCCGACAGCGGGATGATGACGTTCAGGCGCGCTCGGGTTAACTGAGCCATACGGGAGAATCCGAGTATGCCTCGGACCCGTGTAAAATGGGTGAAGTTCGGGGGGGTTCGGTTTCCGAGGAACCGAACCCGCTCATCACTAATTGTAGGGTCTCACTTAAGCCACACTTAACAGACATCTAACCGCACACCACATATGGGGGGTAATTCTGAGTTGTTCGCAGCAGGAACTTTGTTAGCAGTTGGGCAAAACCATGGGGGTAATTCTGAGTTGATCGCAGCAGTAAGTTTTTTAGCAATTGGGCAAAACCATGGCCCTCATTCCGAGTCGTTCGCTCGGTATTTTTCATCGCATCGCAATGATAATCCGCTTAGTACGCATGCGCAATATTCGCACTGCGACTGCGCCAAGTAATTTAACAATGAAGATAGTATTTTTACTCACGGCTTTTTCATCGCTCCGGCGATCGTAATGTGATTGACAGGAAATGGGTGTTACTGGGCGGAAACAAGGCGTTTTATGGGCGTGTGGATGAAAACGCTACCGTTTCCGGAAAAAACGCAGGAGTGGCTGGAGAAACGGGGGAGTGTCTGGGCGAACGCTGGGTGTGTTTGTGACGTCAAACCAGGAACGACAAGCACTGAACTGATCGCAGATGCCGAGTAAGTCTGAAGCTACTCTGAAACTGCTAAGTAGTTTGTAATCGCAATATTGCGAATACATCGGTCGCAATTTTAAGAAGCTAAGATACACTCCCAGTAGGTGTAGGCTTAGCGTGTGTAACTCTGCTAAATTCGCCTTGCGACCGATCAACTCGGAATGAGGGCCCATGTGCACTGCAGGAGGGGCAGATATAACATTTGCAGAGAGAGTTAGATTTGTGTGGGTTATATTGTTTCTGTGCAGGGTAAATACTGGCTGCTTTATTTTTACACTGCAATTTAGATTTCAGTTTGAACACACCCCACCCAAATTTAACTCTCTCTGCACATGTTATATCTGTCCCCCCTGCAGTGCATATGGTTTTGCCCAACTGCTAACAAATTTGATGCTGCGATCAACTCAGAATTAGACCCCATGGCCCTCATTCCGAGTTGTTTGCTCGTTATTTTTCTTCGCATCGGTGCGATTTTCCGCTAACTGCACATGCGCAATGTTCGCACTGCGGCTGCGGCAAGTAAATTTGCTAAGAAGTTTGGTATTTTACTCACGAAATTACGAGGTTTTTTCTTCGTTCTGGTGTTCGGAGTGTGATTGACAGGAAGTGGGTGTTTCTGGGCGGAAACTGGTCGTTTTATGGGAGTGTGTAAAAAAACGCTGCCATTTCTGGGAAAAACGCAGAAGTGGCTGGAAAAACGGGGGAGTGTCTGGGCGAACGCTGGGTGTGTTTGTGACGTCAAACCAGGAACGACAAGCACTGAACTGATCGCACTGGAAGAGTAAGTCTCGAGCTACTCAGAAACTGTAAAGAAAAATCTTTTTGCAATATAGCGAATACTTCGTTCGCAATTCTGCTAAGCTAAGATACACTCCCACTGGGCGGCGGCTTAGCGTGTGCACTGCTGCAAAAAGCGGCTAGCGAGCTAACAACTCGGAATGAGGGCCCATGTGCACTGCAGGGGAGGCAGATATAACATGTGCAGAGAGTTAGATTTGGGTGTGGCGTGTACAATCTGCAATCCAAATTGCAGTGTAAAAATAAAGCAGCCAGTATTTACCCTGCACAGAAACAAAATAACCCACCCAAATCTAACTCTCGCTGCACATGTTATATCTACCTCCCCTGCAGTGCACATGGTTTTGCCCAATTGCTAAAAAACTTGCTGCTGCGATCAACTCAGAATTACCCCCATGATGTATTAAGGCTCATATGAAACGAGTATACAGATTTGGTCTCTCATAAATGTCCTTTATTATATAGATATGTTTTTTCAATAGACTCTTCCTCCATCATTCATATATTAACTTATGGCCTAATTCAGACTGGATCGCTGCAGCGACAGCGATCGCAGTCTGAATCCCCATGTGGAGTGCGCACGTGCACGCCGGGAGCCCAGTGAGATGCTAACAGCATCTCTGGGCTGTGATCGCCTCTGCCTGATTGACAGGCAGAGGCAGTCGCGGGGCGGGAGGGGGCGGGAGGGAGCGTGCTAATGGCGTTAGAATGCCACTGGCGGGGCGCGGCGCGGACAATGCAAAGGTGACTGGACCATTGGGGTGGTGGACTGCGGTGGCTGCGTGACGTCACACCCAGCCACTGTGAACCGGCACGCAGCGGCTAGCGGCCTGCCAGCATGCAGGAGCTCCACTGGCAGGGAGCTACTCGCCAGGTGCAGAGTAAATGATCGAAGATGTGCTAGATTTAGCACATCTGCTATCAGATCTGAATCACCCCCTTAGTCAACACCAGTAGTCTGATATTAAACATCGTGATACAAAGAGAGCTAGTGAATGGGGGGGGGGGTCTTGATTGATTTAATTTAAGAAATGGCAAGTTGCGCACACATACTGTATGTAATCTATCAATGTTTCTTATTGTAGTTCTCATCCTTTAAACACTATTTAATTTCTCCAACTGGTAAAATGTGTCAAGATTGTAACGATATGTTGCTTAACAGCTTACAGATTCTTTGTCTCATAACATTGTGTCACATTAGCTGGTGTTTATGAGTTACAGTAAAAGTCTGTCAATCAGAAACACATGGTTGAATATACCAACCTGTTTTCATATAATAAACTTAACTTGAATGCAATTTCAGTGGTCTAATATGTTGAAAAATGTGCAGCTATTGTCATGCATCTGCACAATTAATATTAGGCTCCAGGTTACATGTCTGATATAATAGGATTTTAATAACCTACCGGTAAATCCTTTTCTTGTAGTCCGTAGAGGATGCTTGGGTCCATTTTAGTACCATGGGGTATAGACGGTTACGCAGGAGCCTTCGGCACTTTAAGACTTTTTAACAGTGTGAACTGGCTCCTCCCTCATGCCCCTCTTCCAGACCTCAGTATAGGAACCGTGCCCGAGGAGACGTACATATTAGAGAGAGGAATTACTAATAAACTTGTGGCGAGATTAACACCAGCTCACACCATACACAAAAAACATGTCGGCTAACATGGCCTTTAACATTACCCATCCAGCATGTATAACACAACAGCAACAGCTGTCAACATCTAACACGTGTGCAAAAAGATAAGCGTAATCGGCAGGAAAAAATGAGCACTGGGCGGGCGCCCAGCATCCTCTACGGACTACGAGAAAAGGATTTACCGGTAGGTTATTAAAATCCTATTTTCTCTTACGTCCTAGAGGATGCTGGGGTTCATTTTAGTACCATGGGGATGTACCAAAGCTCCCAGTACGGGCGGGAAAGTGCTAATGTTGCTGCAGAACTGACTGACCAAATTTTAGGTCGTCAGAGGCCAAGGTGTCAAACTTCTAAAACTTAGCAAACGTGTTTGCACCTGACCAAGTAGCAGCTCGGCAGATTTGCAAAGCCGAGACACCCCGGCCAGGACGAACCCACTTTCCTAGTAGAGTGGGCTTTTACCAAAGTCGGTAACAGCAATCCTGCCATGGAATGAGCGTGCTGAATGGTACACCTGATCCAGCGCGCAATAGTCTGCTTAGAAGCAGGATCCCCAATCTTGTTGGGGTCATAGAGGACAAACAAAGATTCTGTTTTCCTTATCCTAGCCATTCTTGCAACATAAATCCTCAATGCTCTGACGACATCCAAGGACTTTGAGACGGCTGAGGTGTCAGAAGCCACTGGCACCACCACAGGTTGGTTGATATGAAAAGAAGACACAACCTTCGGAAAAAAGTGCTGACGTGTTCTCAGTTCAGCCCTGTCTTCATGAAATATTAAGTAAGGACTCTTGTGTGAGAGAGCTCCTAACTCAGACACTCGTCTGCCTGAGGCCAAGGCCAACAGCATGACCACTTTCCAAGTGAGAAACTTTAACTCTACCTCTTGTAGAGGCTCAAACCAGTCCGATTTCAGGAACTGCAACACCACATTAAGATCCCATGGCGCCGCAGGAGGCACAAAGGGAGGTTGGATGCGCAGAACCCCCGTCACGAATGTCTGGACCTCAGGAAGATAAACCAATTTTTCTGAAAGAAAACTGACAAGGCCGAAATCTGAACCTTGATAGATCCTAATCTCAATCCAGCATCCAGACCCGCCTGTAGAAATAGGAGAAGTCGTCCTAATTGAAACTCCACCGCAGGAGACTTCTTGGATTCACACCAAGATACATATTTTCTCCAAATATGATGGTAATGTTTGGATGGTACCCCTTTCCTGGCCAGAATAAGTGTGGGAATGACTTCATTGGGAATACCCTTACGGGCTAGGATCTGGCGCTCAACAGCCATGCCGTTAAATGCAGCCGCGGTAAGTCCTGATAAACTTACGGCCCCCGCTGAAGCAGGTCCTCGCGAAGAGGAAGAGGCCAAGGATCTTCCAGTAATAACTCTGGAAGATCTGGATACCAAGCCATCCTTGGCCAGTCTGGAGCAATAAGTATTGCTCAAACTCTTGTTCTTCTGATGATCTTGAGAACTTTTGGAATAAGTGGAAGTGGAGGGAACATATACACCGACTGAAACATCCACTGGGTCACCAGGGCATCTATCACTATTGCTTGTGGGTCTCTCGACCTGGAACAATATTTCTGAAGCTTCTTGTTGAGGCGTGATGCCATCATATCCACTTGAGGAATGCCCCAACGACTTGCCACCTCCACAAAGACTTCTGGGTGGAGGCCCCATTCTCCTGGATAGAGATCGTGTCTGCTGAGGAAGACTGCTTCCCAGTTGTCTACTTCCGGAATTAAAATTGCCGACAGAGCTTTTGCATGTCTTTCTGCCCAGAGGAGTATCTTTGTCACCTCTGCCATTGCCGCTCTGCTTTTTATTCCACCTTGACGTTTTATGTAAGCTACTGCCATTACATTGTCTGGCTGGATCTGTATGGGACGACCTTGAAGAAGGTGTGCCGCATGATGAAGACTGTTGTACACAGCTCTCAACTCCAGAATGTTTATGTGAAGGCTAGTTTCTTGACTTGACCACCTTCCTTGGAAGCTTTCGCCTTGCGTGACTGCTTCCCATCCTCGGAGACTTGCATTCGTAGTCACCGGGATCCAGGCCTGAATCCCGAACCTGCATTTCTCCAGGAAGTGAGACATTGTAGCCACCACAGGAGCAAAATTCTGGCTTTTGCTGACAAGATTATCTTTTGATGCATGTGGAGATGCAACCCGGACCACTTGTCCAGCAGGTCCTACTGGAAGACCCTGGCATGGAATCGGCCATATTGTAGCGCCTCGTAAGCCGCTACCATTTTCACCAACAGGCGAATGCACTGATGAATTGATACTGTTCTTGGTCTCAAAAGTTGTTTGACCATGCTCTGGATCTCCTGAGCCTTTTCCACCAGTAGAAATACTCTCTGTACCTCGGTGTCCAGTATCATTCCCAAAAATGATAACCTCATCGTCGGTTCCAACTGAGATTTTGGAAAGTTGATGATCCAACCGTGCTGTTGAAGTACCGTCAGGGATAACGTTATGTTTTGGATAAGCTTGTCCCTGGATCTCACTTTTATAAGGAGATCGTCCAAGTATGGAATTATGTTGACTCCTTGTTTGCGAAGGAGAACCATCATCTCCGCCATCACCTTGGTGAATATTCTCGGAGCCGTGGAGAGCCTGAATGGTAATGTCTGGAATTGGTAGTGGCAATCCTGAACTGCAAACCTCAGGTATGCTTGATGTGGTGGGTAAATGGGGACATGCAAGTAAGCATCCTTGATGTCCACTGACACCAGAAATTCCTTTTCTTCCAAGCTGGAAATCACCGCTCTCAAGGATTCCATCTTGAATTTGAATCTTTTCAAATAAAGATTCAGAGATTTTAGGTTTAAAATCGGTCTGACAGAGCCATCCGGCTTCGGTTCTACAAACAGCTTGAATAAAAGCCTTGATTCCTTTGTTCGGCAGAAACTAAAGCAATTACTTTGTCTTGACATAATTTGTGTATTGCGTTCAGGACATTTGTGCTGTCTTGAGCAGAAACTGGCAAGGCTGATTTGAAAAATCGGCATGAGGAAGGTCTTGAAATTCCAACTTGTAACCTTGGGATATTATCTGTAAAATCCAAGGATCCATGTCTGAGCGAAACCAGACCTGGCTGAAAAATAGTAGACGTGCCCCCACCCGATCGCACTCCCACAGAGGAGCCCCAGTGTCATGCTGTGGCTTTTGCAGAAGTAGTTGCTGACTTCTGATCCTAGGAGCCTGAGGGTGTTGTAGGTTTTCTACCTTTTCCTCTCCCTTTTCCTGTGAAAAAAGGGGTACTTTTAGCCTTTTTCTACTTGTTGGGCCGAAAGGACTGCATAGTATGAGAATGATATACTTTTTTAGCCGGTGTAGCTGCCGACGGCAGAAATGCTGATTTGCCAGATGTAGTAGTTGATATCATGGCAACTAGTTTCTCTCCAAAGAGGGCCTCACCATTGTAGGGGAGTGCCTCAATATTTCTTTTGGATTCTGTGTCAGCATTCCATTGGCGTATCCAGAGCGCCCTGCGGGCTGAAATTGCCATAGCAGAGGCCCGTGAGCCCAGTAAGCCTACGTCCTTCATAACCCATAATCTTTGATATGACCTAGAATTTGCAGCATGTCATCTTTTAATGATTGTTAATATTGACACGAATTTGCACCGTGTCAATATTAACAATCAAATTATCTGCCCACTTTTCGACTGCGTTACCTACCCACGCAGAAGCAATTGTGAGCCTGAGAAACGTACCCGTAGCAACTTAGATGGACTTTACAGTTGTCTCTAATTTGCAGTCAGCAGGTTCTTTTAATGAAGCTGAACCTGGGGCAGGTAAAATTATTTTCTTTGACAGCCTAGAGACTGAGGTGTCTATCATTGGGGGTGATTCCCACTTACGCCTATCCTCTTCAGGGAAAGGGTACACTACCCGCAATCTTTTAGGGATAGCAAATTTATTTTCCGGGTTAGCCCAGGATTCCTCAAAAAATGTGTTTAAGTCCTTGAAGGAAAAGTCACCACCTGTTTTTTATTTAATTTAAAATAATATTTTTCCTCAGGTGGAGGTGAGGTGTCAAATTCCAAAACCTTTATAGCGACTATCATACATTGAATGCTCTTAGCCAGTTTGAGGTCTACCCCCTTCAAATCCCAAGTGTCGACGTCAGTGTCGGAATCTGTGTCAGTGTCCCTTTGCATAATTTGGGACAGGGACCTTTTCTGGGAACTGGAGGGGTCCCGAGTAGGTGATGTGGAACAATCAGCAAACAGAGCATCTTCCACAGACCTGTCTCCAATGCTTTGTCTGTTGCTCAGACTCAGAGAATTTCTTCGCTAGTTTAGCCATATTACTCTGCAGCTTTCTCACCCACACAGGCTCAGAACACTCTTGTGCCTCTAAAATGGGTTCCTCTGGGGAAGAGCTTTCTCTAGACATGGTACACGCATGTACAGTCACACCACTCACACATAGGGGAGCTAATGGGGACAGACTTACACTAATGTCTGTCAGAGGGACCCAGAGGGAATTGCCAGTCCACACCTTGCGCCCTATATGTATTGCATACAATGAATATACACATATACCATCACAGCGCTTTTTATCCAATGTGAAGCCCGCAGACTTCAATAAATTATGTGCTCCCCTCCTCTCCCCTCTATAACACCCTGGTACTTGTATCAGCGATGTGTGAGGAGAAGCAGCGTGCAGGATCAGCACTCCGGCGTCTCTGTGAGGAGAAAATGTCGCCAATTGAGTGTTACAAGCAATTCTGAGGAAAAGCCCCGCCCCCTGTAATGGCGCGGTTCAGCCACAGTAATATAATATTTATACTGGCAGGGGTATGTACACCAGCGGCTCCCTTGTGTGTACTTTAATGCCAGTGAGAGTAAGGATTTATCATGTCCCTCAGAGCGCCCCCCCCCCCCGCGCTCTGCACATGTTGTTGCGCAGCGTCGCGCGCTGCACTGGTACCTTTATGCCGCCATGATGACCGGAGGGCCTCTCACTGTAGGTCTCCGGTAAATACTCACCAGCCTTCTGACTTCTGGCTCTGTTAGGGGGTGGCGGCAGTGCTGTGGGAATGAGCAGCAGCCAGGCAAGGGCTGTGTTCAGTACCCTTCAGGAGCTAATGGTGTCCTGTCAGCGGAAGCAGAGCCATTAAACTAACTGAGAAGTTGGTTCCTACTTCCCCCCCTAAGTCCCACGAAGCAGGGAAGCTGTTGCCAGCAGCTTTCCTGTAAAAGAAAAAACCTAATAAAGTCTTTTCCAGCAGAACTCTGTAGAGCACCACTGGTGTGCATCCAGTCTCCCGGGCACATTTTCTAAACTGAGGTCTGAAGGAGGGGCATAGAGGGAGGAGCCAGTTCACACTGTTAAAAAGTCTTAAAGTGCCGAAGGCTCCTGCGTAACCGTCTATACCCCATGGTACTAAAATGGACCCCAGTATCCTATAGGACGTAAGAGAAAACACAATATCACATTGATTTACATACAGTATATGAATCGTAGCAAAGAACTGTTGGTCAGAGCCATGTGGTTATGCATAATGGTCTTGAGCTTCTTTTCAATGTTTAATAGAATGCCTAATAAATTGCAGTAAACGTAGTTATTATTGTGCAATGTCAGGATCAATGTAATGCCGCCAACATTAGTGGATTAAAGTAACTAAAATGCATCTGAGCAGCCAACTGAGTGTATGGCGCTACCTAATGCACGTTTAGCACCTAAGCTTAATCATAGGCAGGGCCGTTTCTAGACAATTTGGCTCCCAGTGCGAGATTTCAAAATGCGCCCCCCCATTGGTATAAAAAAAAATTGCGTGCCCCCCCCCCCCCCCCCCATATAGCCAGAAAAAAAGCATGCGCGCGCTCCCGACAAGGCTGTGTGGCCTGATTAAAATGGGCGTGGTCTCATTTCAGTGGGCGTGGCCTCGTCTGATATCACACCCACCACAGGGGGAAAAAATAAAAATAAAAAAGTCCCCTTTTTACACACTACACCAGGCAAGTGTCCCCATATTACACAGCGCAGCAGGCAGGTGTCCCCATTTACAAAGTGCGGCAGGCAGGTGTCCCCATTTTACAAAGTGCGGCAGGCAGGTGTCCCCATTTAACAAAGTGCGGCAGGCAGGTGTCCCCATTTTACACAGTACGGTAAGCAGATATCCCCATTTTACACAGTACGCAGGCAGGTGTCCCCATTTTACACAGTACGCAGGCACGTGCCCCCATTTTACACAGTGCGGCTGGTATCCCCATTTTACACAGTACGCAGGCATGTGTCCCCATTTTACACAGTGCGGTAGATATCCCCATTTTACACAGTGCGGTAGGTATCCCCATTTTATACAGTGCGGCAGGTATCCCCATTTTATACAGTGCGGCAGGTGCCCCCATTTTACACAGTGCGGCAGGTATCCCCATTTTATACAGTGCGGCAGGTATCCCCATTTTATACAGTGCGGCAGGTATCCCCATTTTATACAGTGCGGCAGGTATCCCCATTTTACACAGTGCGGCAGGTATCCCCATTTTATACAGTGCGGCAGGTATCCCCATTTTATACAGTGCGGCAGGTATCCCCATTTTATACAGTGCGGCAGGTGCCCCCATTTTACACAGTGCGGCAGGTATCCCCATTTTACACAGTGCGGCAGGTGCCCCCATTTTACACAGTGCGGCAGGTATCCCCATTTTATACAGTGCGGCAGGTATCCCCATTTTACACAGTGCGGCAGGTATCCCCATTTTATACAGTGCGGCAGGTGCCCCCATTTTACACAGTACGCAGGCATGTGTCCCCATTTTACACAGTGCGGTAGATATCCCCATTTTACACAGTGCGGTAGGTATCCCCATTTTATACAGTGCGGCAGGTGCCCCCATTTTACACAGTGCGGCAGGTATCCCCATTTTATACAGTGCGGCAGGTATCCCCATTTTATACAGTGCGGCAGGTATCCCCATTTTATACAGTGCGGCAGGTATCCCCATTTTACACAGTGCGGCAGGTATCCCCATTTTATACAGTGCGGCAGGTATCCCCATTTTATACAGTGCGGCAGGTATCCCCATTTTATACAGTGCGGCAGGTGCCCCCATTTTACACAGTGCGGAAGGTATCCCCATTTTACACAGTGCGGCAGGTGCCCCCATTTTACACAGTGTGGCAGGTATCCCCATTTTACACAGTGCGGCAGGTATCCCCATTTTATACAGTGCGGCAGGTATCCCCATTTTATACAGTGCGGCAGGTATCCCCATTTTACACAGTGCGGCAGATATCCCCATTTTATACGGTGCGGAGGGTGCCCCCATTTTACACAGTGCGGCAGGTATCCCTATTTTACACAGTGTGGCAGGTATCCCCATTTTACACAGTGCGGCAGGTGTCAAGTGGGGAGGGAGAGAGAAAGAGAGAGAGAGAAAGAGAATACTTACAACTTGCCGCTCTTCGGGTCCCGCGCGCCGGCCGCCTCCTCCGTCGATGGTTATCTTCTCCAGTCCTCTCCTCCCTCTCTCTTCCACCCGAGCGCTCCTGCTCGGGGGGCGGGGCTTCGCGGAATGACGCGTTTGCGTCGTGACGTCACGACGCAAACGCGTCATTCCGCGAAGCCCCGCCCCCCGAGCAGGAGCGCTCGGGTGGAATAGAGAGGGAGGAGAGGAGTAGTCACGAAGTGCCGCGGCGGGCGCCCCGTGCAGTTGCACGGCTCGCCCGCCGCTAGAAACGGCACTGATCATAGGAAACCCGAATGTTGGGTTAAGCTGAACTATTTTTTTCTTTTCTTGTCTAATAGATCTGCAGAAAAGGTACGTATGTGGGTTTCAGCTAGAATGAAGGGCAGGAATCCAAAAAATACAGGCTAATGACGGTAGAGCACCAGGAAGACTCGTCCACTATGCCTGGCTAGCAGGCCACGCACCCTAATTGATGACTTTATTACTCTCTCCAGGAGAAGTACGGAGAGCAGATGTCATTAGCAGGTGATGATGGAAGGGCTGGACTATTCATGTCAATTGGTCCCAAAGTAATACAATTATCATAGAATCACATCACATTGGCCTTGCTCCCTCCTCATTAGGAAAAGGGCATGACACAGGAAGACCATTCACACATCCGCGAGCCCGTAGGACAAAATTCAGGAGTCTCCCCGTGGTTTCAGGAGAGTAGTTAAGTGTTTAAAAGCATTACGGATCTGATGCAGAGTTGGACTAAAAAGGAACTGTCACGATCCGGGTTACAGGACACCATTATTTACCTTTCAGGTGTCTCCTTAGGCTGGCTCAGCATTCCAGGGCTGGGTCTCAGTAATGCTACTGACATCCTCACTTCATGTCTCCTCTCTGCCAGTCTGCAGATGCTGTCATAAGGAACTCTAATTGTCTGGATGGTGTTTCTAGCCGCGACGGCCTCTGCTGCCATTGCTGCGCTTCTAGTGCTCGGATGGCTCTGCATGGTGTCTTCTGTCAGTTGCAGCCTCTGCCGCCATCATTGTAATCAAAGTGCACAGGTGGGTCTGCGTGGTGCCTCTCACCCGCTGTGGTCTCTGCCGCTGGCTCCATGTGTCTGATGCGCGGGTTGGCGTCTATTGGCTCCTGCGGCCGCCGCCATTACTGTAAAACCCCATGTGGTGCTACAAACTAGATTTCCCTCCAAGTGCCAGTATGGGCGCAGCCATGTTGGTCCTAATCACATGACGCTATTTCCACCAATCCACAGCACCGCTGAACTCTGCCGATTGCTTACCGAATCCCTGCACTGCTGAGGGTATAAAAGGACTGATCCTGAGCCAGGAAGTTGTCAGTGCTTTGGTTGTCATTTCCAGTGTAACCTGTCTCTGCTCCTTGTGGTTGATTATTAAGTTCCAGGTATTCCAGCTCCTGTGTCTTCATTCCATCAGAGACCTGCACCAGTCACCACCTTGTGGTGCAGCCTGACTCCACAGTGTCCTCATTGCGCTCTGCTACAGGCAGTGCTCTAAAACACCGGCTTCCAGCGTCTGGCTCCCAGCGGTGTTCAGCTTCACAGTATTATCGATGTTCCGCCATCGCTTTCCTTGATACCATCGGTGCTGTTAACACTGGTTCATCTGCACTTCTTCAGCAGTTCTCCATCACCGGTTCCATCCGGCAAACCTGGCAGTCTACTCTACAGTACATTCAGCCTCTGTATAACATCTGCTGACCAGTTCATATCTCCATCTCATTATTTCAGCATACAGGTGTTGGTGAAAAGACTTTCCATCTCCTAATCTCCTAACCCCTCAAGTTACTCTTGTTGTGGATACCACACCTAAGGACATATCACCTATTGCTGCATCCAGTTTAACTGTGTACTGTTTTTAATCATTTCTCATATTCTACTACTGTTATTTTGTGGATAAATCTCGTTTTATACCCCATAATAGTATGCATACTTGCTAGCAGATTTCCCCATTACAGATTAACAGATTATCACATTACAGGTTATGATGTCAATATAGATTTGAGCACAGAGGGCCCAAGGTCTAATTTGTGGCAGGTTACCAGGACAAGAAACTATTCATAAACTTTTGCAAAATAGAGACAGTGATGAACAAAGCATATTTAGTTTTGTAACCAATTAATGTTTTTGTATTGATTTGAAGGGATTTAGGTAGAGCAGTGGTTCCCAAACTTTTTTGAGTCACGGCACCCTAGAGTATCAGAAATTTTTCACAGCACTCCTAGGCCAAAACTTTCTTATTGAGAAATTCTGAAAAAAACATGAAATGAAGTAAATTGTGTTTATATGTCATCATGAGGTTCAGTTATGTGCAGAGGCATAACTAGGGCAGGGCGAGCGGTGCACGTGCCCTGGGCGTCTTGGCAGGCCCAGCAGAGGGGGGTGCCGCCGGCGGCCAGGGCATCATGCCCCACTCGCCCCCGTCATGCTGCAATGTGAGGGGAGGAGAGCGCAGCGTCTCTCCTGCCCCTCAATGTCCTCACTAACGCTGCCGCGCGGCGTTGCCAGCAGCGCTGCGTGTGTTCGGTCTCCGGCGGCGTTAGCCAATCAGAGCTTGCAGACCGGCTCCTGATTGGCTGCCGGTCCGCGAGCTCTGATTGGCTAACGAACCGGCGCCACATAGCCGCCGCCGGAGACCTGGAGCATTGAGGGGCAGGAGAGGCGCTGCGCTCTCCTCCCCTCACATAGCAGAGGGACATAGCAGAGGGAACGAAGTGGTGAATGACGGGGGGTATTATATCTGGCACTGTGGGGCATGTATCTGGCACTGTGTGGGGCATGTATGGCACTGTGGGGCATGTAACTGGCTCTGTGGGGCATGTATCTGGCACTGTGGGGCATGTAGCTGGCACTTTGGGGCATGTAACTGGCACTGTGGGGCATGTATCTGGCAATGTGGGGCATTGTAACTGGCACTGTGGGGCAATGTAACTGGCACTGTGAGGCATGTATCTGGCACTGTGGGGCATGTAACTGGCATTGTCTGTGGGGCATGTAACTGGCACTGTGGGGCAATGTAAATGGCACTGTGGGGCAAGTATCTGGCACTGTGGGGATTGTAACTGGCACTGTGGGGCATGTGACTGGCACTGTGGGGCATGTATCTTGCACTGTGGTGCAATGTAACTGGCACTGTGGGGCATGTATCTGGCACTGTGGGGGCATAGTAACTGGCACTGTGGGGCAATGTAACTGGCACTGTGGGGCATGTATCTGGCACTGTGAGGCATGTAACTGGCACTGTGGGGCATGTATCTGGCACTGTGGGGCATTGTAACTGGCACTGTGGGACATGTAACTGGCACTGTGGGGCAATGTATCTGGCACTGTGGGGCATGTAACCGGCACTTGGGGCATGTAACTGGCACTGTGGGGCATGTAACTGGCACTGTGGGGCATGTATGGCACTGTGGGGCATGTAACTGGCACTGTGGGGCATTGTATCTGGCACTGTGGGGCATTGTATATGGCACTGTGGGGCGCTGTATCTGGCACTGTGGATCTGACACTGTGGGGCACTGTGTATCTGGCACTGTGGGGCACTGTGTATCTGGCACTGTAGGGCAATTGTGTATCTGGCACTGTGTAAAAAGGGGACTCTGCATGCGTACTGTGCAAAAATTGAATGAAGGTGTGCTGAGAGACGACAGAAGGGGTAGGTGATAGTGTGCAGAGAGGCAGCACAGCGGGTAGGTGATAGTCATGTTGGCACGCCCCATTTTCAGTGGCCACACCCCTTCTGATGTGTGGCCATGCCCATTTTCCAGCGCGCCCATGGGCGCGCGCACATACTTCTTTTGTTTTTGTTTTTTTTGGGGGGGCGCCACTCTTCATCTTGCCCTGGGCTCCAAAAACCCTAGTTATGCCTCCGGTTATGTGGTGAGGGACAATATTAAATCTGTTTGACCACATAATTTATGAATGGAAACCAACAGCACTGGTTTTGTCGTTTACCTGACCGTGAATTGAATTGGTCTTGGACCACCAATCCAGGCAACCCCTGCATACATGGGAAGATTTAGCTGTTCAAGCCGCACCCTAGGCACAACAGTAATGGCCGCCCATCGCCTGCCAAATTTTGTATTTATATTAATTGGTTATAAGCCCTCATTTGATATTAGACAACATAATAGAATAATAATGAAAAAGCCACTAACTATGACATTTTTTACTAATTACAGTTTGTACATAATTTACATATTTACTAAGTAGGACAGCTTACAGGGGCAGTATGTGCATGTCCTACCCATTTACACGCCATTCAAGATATCATATGATACAGTACAGAGGAAAATTTTGTAGTTACTGGTACTTTTTAGGATGACAGTACCAACACAAGCATCCATGTGCCGCCCACAAACAGGTGCCACCCCTAGGCACGTGCCTCACATGCCTAATGGGAAAGTCGCCACTGCCTGCATGTCCCCCAAGCACCCCAGGGTGCCACGGCACACAGTTTGAGAACCAGTGAGGTAGAGTTAGAACTGGCAAACTAAGCTTTCTATTTTGGATCTATTTATTTTCAACTATAATAGTTTCTTAAGAGCTCTTTTGATATGGATGCTAAAAAAAAGAGTTTGCTTTGGAGTTGAATGTGTTAAATTAACTGTAGAATATATGGTGTATGTTCCATTTCTGGAGTTCATTATAACTTGCAATTCTAACATAGTTTCTTTGCTGCAATGTTCTTTATTTTTAGATTCCGTAAGTAACACACTGAAAAGGAAAGTTCAGCCATGCTCAATTATTTTTATTTTATTGTGTTAAATAGAGATTGTATATTATGATGTTCTTCAGCGGCCATTCTCTGCTTAAAGAGCACTGATATTTTCTGCACTTATACCCATTTTGATAAAGTTATAATCCATTGGAACCTACAGATTACAAAAAGGCACAATAGAGTGATAGAGTGGAATCACCATGGTAGAAGTATTTTGCAAAGATAACAAAATCTCAGTGGTTTATTCCAACAAAACAAACATATTTGGAACATTACAAGGATACAATAGGAACAATGAAGAACTTATGTATTTTTATTTTAACAAGTGGCAATGAATTGCATTGTAGCACGCTGCTTTCAGTGAAAACTCCCACCAGCTCCCCACTGTAGTGGACATATTCATCATGAAAAAATTGTGCACTGAGAATTTTTTTCGTTTTCAATTCTCATTGAATTCTCTCACAATTTTTTCATGATTCATTATGCTCCCATGAGAAAATTCTCACTTTCGAAAAACTGGACTTTTTGAGAAGACAGTTTTTCTAAAAGTGATAATTTTCCCCTCTGGCTGCCAGGGTGCCCAGCTGTAGAAAGGGTCCTCCGTGAGCATTTTGTAGCTGCGGCACCCTAAACAGCCAGCCCCGTCATATTCCCTGCAATGGCCGGCTGTTTAAGTGATGTGTGCAGCCGGCACCTGTGTCTCCCGGCCATAGCCCCCGCACCTCTTGTATCTCCCGGCCACAGCAGTAGCCCCGCAACTTGTGTTCCCCTGCTACGGCCGTAGCCCCCACACCTTGTGTTCCCCACCCATGGCCGTAGCGCCCGCACTGTGTGTCCCAGTCACCTTATTATTGCAGACGGCATCTTATTGATGCCCCGCCAGCAGCAGAGCTCACCACAAGCCATGGTCACCTCACCTCCCTACCAGCACCATCAGATCCGTGTCTGCCCGGCTGCACAGGTAGGTGTGCGCTAAGCCACGGCACCCCTTCTTTCCCACTGGCTTCTGATTGCTGGGGCTGCCAGATCTTGCTGCAACCTCTCACTACCCAGTGAGACTTTACTGCCGGATCTGCCTCTCCTCCCATACTCCTCTGCTGCACAAGCTGCCGTGTAAACTGCTGAGATTCGGGGGGCTGTTTGCCATCTCAGGATGGTGAACAGTTTAACTTTCAAACTCCAAAAAAAAGGTTTTCCAGAGTTTGATGAATGTCACAATTTCTACATGTCCTGCGGAGTGTAGAAATTGTGACATTTAAAGGATAATGAATATGCCCCTAGATCTTGACTTTAAAGGCGACAGCGAGCACCTGTGATTCATCACTTTTCTTTTGGCTGCTGACCTCAGATACTGTAAATGATTATGCATTAGCATAGTTATCTTTTGTATATAGCTATTATTTACATAGCAACAGCTACTATTGACCTGCCTTGGTATTTTTTCTGTGCTTGAGTTTGCCATTTAAATCTAAAGGGAGGTACTTACAGAGCGATCGCTGCTTAAAATCTAAGCATTCTGACTAGATTGCTTAGATTTTAAGCAGCGATCACTCCGTGTGTACCCCTCACAGCGATAGCGATGCGCAGCCCGCCCTGCGCATCACTATCGCTGGTGCTAGATAGCCCCCCGCTCCCCCTGCACGCTCAGAATACATCGCGCTGTGCTGAGAACGGGGAGAGAAGTGTGCTGAGCGGTTCGCTCAGCACACATCTTTTCCTACATCTGCCCGTGAATACTTCAGTCCTTGACTGATCAGGCTTGTCTTTGACTCTTTCTGTCTGCTGATATTCCTGAGCTTTGATCTGTTTGACCTTGTTTTCACATCTGGCTGTCTGACCTCTCTGTACCTCTTTATAACCACTTGTCAATGGCAGCTGGAATCACAGACAAGTCACCAATCATCGTCCATGCCTCAGGTGAGCCAGCAATAATCACTAGCAACACTGTGATCGTTTGGTCAGGCCAATGCTGAAATTTCTGTTACAATAGATATTCAAGATCCTTCAGAGCATGCAAAAATGCAGGAGGCTAAGCACAACATCCTCATTAATTTTCTCCAAACTCAGTCAACTTATTTGGTCTAGTTTCAGCATCCACTGCTAGTAGTATTGAAATCAGTCAAGTGATAATTTTTGCACATACAGTATAATGCCGTCATGACGTCCGTGCGCTGTGACTGAAGACCAGGAGGAGCCACAGCCGCAGCGACCAGGAGCTCAGCAGCTCAGCACTGATCCGGGAAGAGGGCAGGAGAGTTAAGAGACACAGGGAAGGGAGGAGGCCTTGGGAAAACACGGGAGGATGCAGCCAGCCAACCATATGGAGACAGGGGGGGGGGGGGCAGCCATGAAAAAACACAGGGGGAAGGCATCCTTGGGGAGACACAGGGGAAAGGGGGGGAGACACAGGGGAGGGCGATGGAGACAAGACAAAGGGGGAGAAGCAGCCATGGGGAGACACAGGGGGAGAGGCAGCCATGGGGAGACACCCCTTTAATTTTACCCCACATGCACACTTGAGGGGGCGCCATAGCACGCATGTGCTCCAGGCGCCCTGGCTACTTGCTACACCTCTGGAGCCAATTAACCTGCCTGTATATTTTTGGATTGTGAGAGGAAACCTGAGAACCCGGAGGAAACCCACGCAAGTACGGGGAGAATACACAAACTCTGCACAGTTAGGGCCATGGTAGGAATCGAACCCCTGACTTCAGTGCTGTGGGGCCGTAATGCTAACCATTACACCATATACTCCATGGTACTAAAGTACAGAACCCCAGTATCCACTAGTACGTTAGAGAAATATTTTTTTATGGATTTTTGGTCCTGAAATCGTGTATGGTGCCCACATTGGTAGGTTCCACACACAGGGATGTAACTTACGAGGACCACATATACATTGAGTCCTTGAAAAAAAAACAGATATGCTTGAATACAACTGTTTTTTTCCCGTGAGTAGGGTACGCCCCATATCAACATTGAAAACATTTCTCTTGAACACAAAAGAAACCTTTATGTGCTGCCGTACAATCTGTTGTTGTGTGAGTGGGGTACACTTACTTACCTTCTCAGCGGTCTACTGCATGCTGGTGTTCTAAAACACTGTGGTGGATAAAATATGCCTCTACGTGTGTGTTACATCTTTTGAAGTGTGAGTCCGGGTACGCTCCTTGATTGGACCAGCCTACTTCCGTCTGATTAATCTGTGTGCTCATTATGTTTAATATAATGACTTTTAAAAACTTTATTACACATGTATATATTGTTGTTCTTTTGCATGCCATCATCACCTTGAGAGAGGATCCTCGGCAGAATGAAAAACGCTCCTGAATTGTTCTACAGAAACCCTTTTCATCTATAACTACAGGGATGTATATTGTGTTTTTACATTTTTATTCCCATTGTTAAGAAGCGCCTCTATTTGAGTACCACAAAATTTCTGTGATAACTATTACATACTGTATTGTAAGTTGTGATAATATTACGCAAGTACAGTACATTACATTGTTATGTATCATGGTTAAATATTATCTTCTACACTTTGTCTCTATATAGCATTGTTATCTATCACCCTAATATGTTATTTGCTGCAGTAATAGTTTTCTTTAAAAAATGATGTATTGGAGTTATTCATTGCTATCTGGCACAGAAAACTGCCCTTACAGCATCTTTCAGAATATTTTCTATATTGTGGCACTTCTACCCTACAATTAGTTAAATATGTAAATTATCTCAAGGCATGCTCTGTAGCAACCTGAAAAATTCTTATCTACTGAAATTAAAAATCTAGCTGTGTTTTTGATAGTTCATTTTTATGTCAGTTCCTAAGAACACTGAAAATAATGCCAATTTAGAGACTCTACAAATTTCATTGTTTTGATATTGTTGAATTAAATCATAAAGGTTGAAATAAAAGAAAAATATTGTGGAAGTTACACAACACAATGGGGAAAATTTAATTGTACCATGCACCTCCTGCTGGCCATCTATAGTAATGGACGTCTATCAGAGCAATTCAATTGTTGCTCTGATCAGGTACCCATTAGCAGCGGAAATCACATTTTTTCTCGCAGCCTCCGGAGGTGCAAAAAAAAATGTGCAAAAAGTCTGTAGTTTGGGTTCCCAAAGCGCCCAAACACAGACTTTAGATGCCCAATAGAGATTTTTAGACAGGATTAGCTGCTTTGCGTGGCTAAACCCGGTGCTTTCAGCTGCATTTAATGCTAATGAACATCTGATTGGAGTAGCAATTGAATTACTCTGATAGACACCCATTACTATAGATAGCCAGCAGGGGGTCCACGCCACCAACCAAGTGTGAAAAGAATCTGTGGCGAGCTAAGCTCACCACCGGGTCCGAGGCGTGGAGAGGACAGCCAGCCTGCGAGGGGACTCGCCGTCTCACTGCCAGTATTCTGGTAGACAGGATGCAGCTGTGGGGATACTGACAGTTGGCATCCCATCTGCCGACATATCGTATGTATCCCATGTGTGTGTGTAAACATATGTATGCTTCTAATTAAATAAAATAAACTGATACCCATTTGTGATCAATCATTATCTATGTACCCGCATTAGAGACAATGATGAAAGGAAATAAGATGGGAGAATGTGCAGATTCACATTTCTAACTGACACCTTGGGAACTATGGATTGTTTCCTAATATTTTGACAAGGTTTAGTAGTATTCCTCCTGTATTACTTATTATAATCCTGCTGATAACCTCCAACTCTGGTTTAGGCAGCTGATCCATGTAGTGCTTCCAACATACTGAGCAGGTCAAGCTACATGTACACTTACCAGGGCTCTGTAAGGTGGCAGCACTGGTAGTGTGACATCATTGGAATTTGTGACATCACATGGAATAATCTATAGGTCATGTGACAGGCCCAGCAGTCAGCTGAGTATATTATATTCTAAAACATATAAGGATCAAAACAGATTAAGTGCCAACACAAGTTGCATTACCATATAAAAAAATGTTTTGTTAGTTATTACCATTGTACAGTATTCCACATGGCAGCCATCATTATATAATTACAGAGATTAAAATTTTTGGGGTGTTTACACAAATGCAAATATCTCAGGATTGGGTAGTCGGAGAGTCTGGGGTGCGAGCAGAAATCCAACAAAACTACTGGTGCAATGCTGTTTTCTGCCCTTAGTGCGGTGGAAACAGCATCGCCCTAAGTACTTAAGTTGGAGAATGCCAGTTCTCGTGACTAAACACCATGTCTAAGGCATGAGAACTGGCATTGGCCGATATACCAGCATGCTGAAATGAATAGCTCTGCGACCTCCTTTCGGAGATAATTTTTATGACCACGAAACAATCCAAGTGAAATTTAATGTATGCCATGAAATAAGGGTAGCATTTTGTGACTGCCATACACTACATAAGGCATTTTTGTGTTTGACATATAATACAGAGAGTGGCCACCATACAATATAGAAATCCTTTTTGTGACTGCCGAATCATACAGAGAACGTTTTTTATGACTATCATACAATACATTCAGAGATCATTTTTGTGATCGTCATACAATAGAGGGCTTTTCTGAAGCTGTCATACAATACAGATAACTTTTTTGTTACTATCATACAAAACAGACAGTAGTTTTCTAACCAACATATAATACAGAGAACAGTTCTGTGACCAACACATGAGACAGATAGCACAGTACTGACTGATATAAAATAAAGGGAGCTTTGTTTGACCGCCAAACAATATAGATCATTTTTGGTACATACAATAAACAGCAGTTTTGTGAAAGACGTACATATGTGTCCTCATACATCTTTCCTCAATATGCCACGCAGCAAGAGATGCCTGGAGACAACAAAGAGGTGTATCTTGACAGACGGCAGGATGCTAAGAAAGTGATCAGACGTGCAACGGCCGAAGCTGAGGAGAAAATGGCCCAGTCAGTAGATAAAGGGGGCAAAACTTTTTTTAAGTATATAAATTAAAGGAGAAAATCAAATGGAGGAATAATAAGACTTAAGACAGAGAGTGAGAATTTGGTGGAGGAAGACAAGGCAATAGCAGATCACCTAAATCATTAATTTTGCTCAGTATTTACTACAGAAGGAGATGGGAAAGGGCCACAGTTAAGCTGCAAGGACATTCATAAACATAAGGTAGATGAAACTACATTTACAGAAGAGAAGGTCCTAACAGAACTTTCAAAACTAAAAGTGGAAAAATAAATGGGGCCAGATGGGATACACCCAAGGATACTAAATGATGTGCTGGTGGCGCCATTAACAGAATTATTTAACCAGTCACTAAATACAGGTGCCATTCCAGAGAACTGTAAAAGGGTGAATGTAGTTCAACTGTACAAAAGTGGAAGCAAGGAAGAAGCAAGTAACTACAGACCAGTAAGCCTTACATCAGTAGTAGGGAAAGTAATGTAAAAACTATTAAAAGAAAGAGTTGTGGAATATCTTAAATCAAACAACTTACAAGATCCAAAACAGCATGGATTTACTGGTGGGAGATAATGCCAAACAAATCTTATTGACCTTTTTGACTCTGTGATGAAAATAATAGATAAAGGGGGAGCTGTACATGTAGCATATCTAGACTTTAGTAAGGCATTTGACACTGTCCCACATCGCAGAATGCTAAATAAACGTGAAAGTGTGGGGGTGGATTATAAAACAGTTAAATGGATAAGAACCTGGTTGCAGGATAGGAAACAGACAATGTTTGGAAAGAAATGTTGCCAGTGGAGTACCCCATGGATCTGTACTTGGACCAGTTTAATATCTTTGTTGGTGACATTGCAAATGGTATTAAAGGGAAAGTATGCCTTTTTGCAGATGATACAAAGATTTGCAACAGGGTTGACACACCGGGAGGGTTAAAACAAATGATTGATGACCTAGCTAGGCTTGAGAAATGGTCAAGAACATGGCAACTACAGTTTAATGCTAAAAAATGCAAAATCATGCACTTGGGTCTCAAAAACCAAAGGCTAAATATAGTGTAAAGGGTACTATCATGGAAACTACTGAAGAGGAAAGGGATTTAGGAGTCACTATTTCAAGTGACTTAAAGGCAGGAAAGCAATGCAACAAAGCAATGAGAAAGGCAAGTCAGATGCTTGGTTGCATAGGGAGAGGAATCAGTAGCAGGAAAAAAGAAGTAATAATGCCACTCTATAGGTAATTGGTACGGCCTCATCTTGAATACTGTGTCCAGTTCTGGAGACCATATCTCCAGAAGGATATAAATACATTAGACAGTGTACAAAGAAGGGCAACTAAAATTGTGCATGGCCTACATCACAAATCTTACCCGGAAAGGCTAAAAGATCTTAACATGTATAGTTTGGAGGAGAGAAGGGAAAGGGGGGACATGATAGAAACTTTCAAATATACCAAGGGTTTTAACAAAGTTCAGGAGGGAAACATTCTTCAAAGGAAGAGGAGTATTAGAACTCGAGGACATACACTGAAACTGGAGGGAGGCAGATTCAGGGGAAATTTAAGGAAAAAATACTTCACAGAAAGGGTAGTGGACAAGTGGAATAGCCTCCTATCAGAGGTGGTAGAGGCTAAGACTGTAGAGCAATTTAAACATGCTTGGGATAGGCATATGAATATCCTTACAAAAAATTATGGTTAAAAAAGGGTTGAGATTACCTAAAGGATAAAAAAGGGGCAGACTAGATGGGCCAAGTGGTTCTTATCTGCCGTCAAATTCTATGTTTCTATGGTGTGAGTGCGCTGGCAGGTCATGTGCAACTCCATTAGCGTTGGGCATCTCTTTTTGTCAAAAATTAGTTTTATTTGCGCTGCTATGTGAATAATATGGACAAACAGATTCTGCTTATTAAAATGACACGTGGCATGCCTATATGCTGTGTGCGACTGATGCTGATGCATAAGAACTACTACGTTACATTGTGTAGCATTTCAAATGCAGCAACAGCCACGGTCGTACACAAAATATAGGCATGTTGCATATCATTTTAATCAGCAAAAGCTGCTTGTGCGTACTATTCACAACGTTTTGTGAATAAGACTCATTTTAATTGAAAAAGTTGCATGAAAAGACATTCTGCGCTAACAAGTCACACCACGGCATGGCGTGACTAGAAAGACTGTTTAACATGCAGGGAGGCTAGATGTAAGTGGACACATCTATAAAATACAAAGTTTTGTGGCCAACATGCAATAGAGAAATTTTGTGACAAACATAAACGACAAAGACCGTAGTGATACCTGCCATAAAATAAAATAAGTATTTTTATGACAGCCATATAATAGAGAAAAGTTTTGCTACCTATATGTAATAAAGAGTGCATACTAATTACCATAAAACACAGAGAGCACTATAAAAAAGAATATTTATGATTTCCAAACAGTATAGAATTTTTCATGATTGCCATGCAATACATTGTGCATACACTAGAGCGCATTTTTGTGACTATGACTCAATGGGGGTCATTCCGACCCGTTCACATGCAGCGGTTCTTCGCTGCAGTGCGAACAGGTCTGAAATGCGCATGTGCAGCGGACGCATGGCGCACAAGTCATTGCCTGGCGACGATCGTTGCCAGGCATCAACGCCGCCAGCGACAAATGTGATCGCAGCGGCGATTGCAAGAAGACGGACAGGCGGGAGGTGTTCCGAGGTGGATACTCATTATTTTCCAGGCGTGGTGAGTCCAACGCAGGCGTGTCAAGGCGTTTGGGGGGCAGATATCTGACGTCAGGACCGGGACGTTCATCGCTGGATCCGTCGCACTGGGTGAGTAACTGAAGCCCTGGTCTTGTTTTACATGAAACTTTTTTAGCATAGCAGGGCTGCACAAGTGTTCGCAGCCCTGCTATGCTAAAATACACTCCCCCATAGGCGGCGTCAGGTTAATCGCACGAGCAGCAAAAAGTTGTTACGTGCGATCAACTCGGAATAACCCCCATATCCTTTCATTATCTCCCCTCATTAACCCATCCTCAGAAACCATCCTTATAACCCTGTTCAACCTAAATAACACCTTTATAATCATAAACACCCTCATCAATTAATTCTGTTCATATTCATCAGGTGCTGTGGTAAGCATGCATTACCCTGAGTGTACGTACACAGGTGCTGTGGCATTCGTGCGTTACCCTGAGTATACATATACAGGTGCTGTGGCAATCAGTACAGATAGTATCAGAAGTGTGAAGGAAAAGTTAAGGGGCGGTTACTGGGAGGTGGCTAGTAGTGCACACAAAATTTTTTGTTCAGTGGATGTATTATGTAGTGTTGTGTGCATGTCAATGGCCACGGTCAGACAGAAATGACAGTTGCCATAGGAAAGACACAATTTTTGATGGTGCGACCGATGGTGGTTTATGAGGATGCATAAACTGCAGCCTAACCCTAACCCGCCCCATAGTACCTTACCCTAACTTCCTGTCCACAGCCTAACCCTAATGTTCCATCAAGCAGCTTAACCCTAAGTGTCCCACTGGAGCCTAACCACCACCCCAACCGTAACATTACTTCCTGCACCCTAACCCTAACCACCTCTCCACAGCCTAATCTCAACCTCCCCCTAACCTCCCCTCCTGCATCCTAACCCTAACCATTCCCCTAGTGCCTAAGCCTAAACTCCCCCATGCACAGCCCCCTTGGTGTGCTGAATCCTCCCCTTGACAAAGAGGCAGGTCACATGGTTGTCACATAATCAGCGGTCCTTTAGCCCACTTAGATATAGTATCTACTGGAGTCGAACTCTGCTTGTACTCTGGGTAACTGAGACTGCCAATCAGGACTATAGATGAGTACATCATTCAGATAAGCAGCAGCATACTATCAATGGGGCCTTAGACTTCTATCCATCATCCTCTGAAAGGTAGTGGATGCTCCATGTACCCCAAATGGCAACATCTTGTATTGGACCTACCCTTCTGGTGCAGAAAAAGCTGCCTTTTCTTTGGCCTTCTCATTAACGGCACTTGCCAATACCCTTGGTTAAGTCTAGAGAGGTCAAGTACCTTGCTGTTCTTAATCTTTCACTAAGTTCATTCACCTGAGGCATTGGTTAGGCATCATACTTTGACACGTTATTCAATTTACGGAAATCATTGCAGAAGCACAAACTCCTATCCGGCATCGGTATAAGCACAATGGGACTTGACCACTCACTATGTGGCTCTTCAATTTCCCCCAACTCCAATATTTTTGAAAAATTTCTTTAGACACTGCTCCCTGTTGGGCTTCTGGTATTCTACAGGCCTTTAGGTTAACTTTAGTTCCTGGGTCAGTAATTATGTCATGTTCAATGGCTGTTGTTTTTACCCGGTATGTCTGAGTACAAAAAACTCTATTTCATATGAGAAATTCTTTAGCCTTCTGCTGTTGAACAGGTAGGGATTCTAGCTATTCAGAGCCGGCCCTAACCAATATGATGCCCTAGGCAAGATTTTGGCTGGTTCCCCCCAGCACCACCACCAGTTCCGCCTCTGACCCTGCACCCCTTTCACAGCACCATTAACCCCCCCCCCACCCATAGCAGTCTTTTTTTGGGGGGGTTTCCTACCCCCTGTAATTTAAATAAGAGCAGCTTGCACATTCGGTGCACAGCCCAAAAAGGTATGTGTTTTCACTGGCAAGGGGCATGGCCACACAATAGTACCCCAATTCAAATTATGCCTCACAGTAGTGCAACTTTATTCACAATTTATCATGCGATAGTGTCCCTTATTCACATTACATCACACGGTAGTACCACTTTACCTTATATACGTTACGCCTCACAGTAGTGCCCCTCATTCACATAACATCATACTGAATGACTCTTTATTCTCATTACACCACACCATATAGCTCCTTATTCACATTACACCACACCATATTGCTCTTTATTCACATTAGACCACAGTGTAGTGCCCTTTCTATACGTTATGCCACACAGTAGAGCACCTTATACACATAATGCCACACATTGGTAATGAATTTAGACACATAATACCACACAGTAATGCCCCTTACACATATGACACACATTATTATCCTTATAAACATAATACACCTTACACATTATGCCAACCCTTATTAATTGACACACATAATGTCCCTTATACATATGCCTCACATTATTAGTGCCCTTATACACATAATGACACACACAGTGCCCCTTACACATATGTTACACATTATTAATGCCCTTATACACATAATGACACATATAGTGCCCTTTACACATTTGCTGCACATTATTAGTGCATTTATGCACATGAAACACATAATGCCCCTTACACATAGGCCGAACACTATTGCACAACCAACCCACTCACATACACACACACACACACACACACACACACACACAGCACTCACACGGCCGCTAACACTGCTTGGTTACAGATGTGTCCTCATAAATCTTGCCTCATGTGCCATGCAGCAGGTGATGCTTGGCGTGAGTCAACTGGCAGCTCTGCTAACTTCGGGTGCCTATTTTTGATGAAAATGCATCTTATTTGTATTGTTATGTGGCTACGATGCACAAGCAGCTTCTGCTGATTAAAATGATATGCAGCATGCCTATATACCGTGTGCGACTGTGGCTGTAGCTGCATACGAAATGCTACGCACAGAATATAGGCATGCTGCATATCATTTTAATCAGCAGAAGCTGATTGTGCCCCTAGGCATACCAGATGCCCTAGGCAATTGCCTAGTTTGCCTATGCCTAGGGCCGGCTCTGTAGCTATTGTTACTTCAGGAACAAAAGGCACTGGGTTTACTGGAGGGGCTGGGATGGCTGACATAGCGGCTCTGTCCTTCCAAGGCTTTATAAGATTTACATGGTAAATCTGTTCTGGCTTTACACTTTATAATTAACCTTCCCCACCTTTTCTAGGATTTTAAAGAGTCCTTGATACTGTATTTAGCCACAAATGTACTTTCCACTGTGGAAACCAAAACAAAGAACATAGGGGGTATTCAGACCCGGACGCACTAGCAACCCGCAGCGCAGTTTGCCGGTTGCGGAAAACTGCACATGCGCAGTGGCTGCACAGCGGCTGCGAGGCCATAAACTTTGCGGTCACATCCCCGACGGATGCGACCGCAACGTGATTGACAGGCAAGGCTGTTGCGGGGGCAGAGGTTCGGAGTTATGGGGGCTGCGCCGTGAAAATGGGGGTGGGACCATTTTCAGGGTGCTGCGTGGTGTCACATGTTGCCGCTCCAAAAAAAAAGCCCACTGAACGCCTGGCAGCGCAGCCAGGCAGCACTGCTAGGGGTCAACCTTAGATCCGATTCATTCACAATTAGATTGCAGATGCATCGGGAGGCAGCCCTACAGATGCTGGGTGGTCTTGCTCTTTGCTGGGTGGCCCTCAGCATGTGCAGAGATGAACACAGATCTGGCTGCGTATGCAGCCATCTGCGTTCATCTCTAAATAACTTCCTATGTTCCCAAGAGTAAAAGTGCGCAACTGGTCATTGTGATTGTACACCCACTGCTGTGCCTTTTGAGCCTATTCCTAGAGCGCTCTCACTATTGGCGCCACTGCAGCAATCCTGCAGCAGAGACACATGCTCAATATCAGTTTTATATGGACTGGATTGTCTCTCCCATGTCTCTTTGGCAATGCCCAGTAATCCCCTTGTGTGTCTCCCGTGCAATAAATTAAAATGTGAAAACCCTGTGGAGGATTGGGGAACATCTCTTGTGGCCAGCAATAAATAAGGTAGTAAATAGTCCCAATCTCTTCCATCTTTATCTATCACTTTCTTTAACATGTGTTTTAAAGTTTTGTTAAACCTCTCCACTAACCCATCAGTCTGAGGGTGATACACAGAGGTTCTTAACTGAGTAATTCTAAATAGTTGGCATAACTCTTTTATAATTTTTGACATAAACGGGGTACCCTGATCAATGATTTCCTTAGGTATTCCCAATATGCTCATGTACGAGTTCTCTAGCAATGGTCTTTGTTGACGTATTGCACAATGTTATTGCTTCCTGGTATCTGGTAGCATAATCCACTATAACCAAAATATACTGATGGCCCTCAGTGGATTTTATTAGAGGCCCAACCAAATCCATAGCTATTCTTTCAAACAGAACCTCAATAATGGGTAATGGGACAAGTTGACTTTTAAAATGTGGCTTTTAAGCATGATACTGACATTCAGGACATGATGCACAATATTCAGTTACCTCTTTATGAATCCCAGGACTGTACCCACTTTTCCACCCTATTTTATGGCCAAAACCTTGTTGGCCAGGCAAAATACAATTTACATTTATGTAAGGGACACACAATACAATGTTAATCATCAGTGTTACTTTGTGTATTGTGTGCATTATAAACAAGTTTAGTGATTATTAGAGATAAAGCACATACGTTGGCTATTAAAAAGCCATGGAAAGCAATGTATTTCAGTAAACATATAGGGGTGGATGCACGTTGAATTGGCTGATGATATTTGATAAGTGTATTTAATAAGTTTTCCACATACCCTTCAAGCTTGGTAACAGGTTCCTTAGAGAGTGATATCTCACAATTGCTTTTCTATTTATTTCTCACTGGGAGGCACTGGCCATATACTTTATTTGTGTTCCTTCCATGCCAGAAATGTCTCCTGTGAGTAGTCAGAGACACAATTGTATTATCATGTTCTATAAATGTCTCAAACGCTGAAGACATATCATTGTGTAAACAGGAAATGAAGAGCACATCACAACACCCACACAAAAAAGATAAGACATTCATTATACTGTGTCATTACTAGGAGACATTATCAATCTCATTATGATTTTGCTCCTCATACTGTATTTCAACAAGACCTAAAATGGGATATTATGTTATGAAAAGGATAAAAGTAATGTTCAAACTACATCATGGCTTTAACATGTTATTGCATTAAATGGCATCAGTAAATGTTTGTAAATCATGAATTAGTCCTCAACGTTTTGGGGAAAGTTGTGATGATGTGAAGTTTCCCACATCATTAAGAAAATGCATTTTCACTTCACTAATCTACTCTATTATATTGCTAAAATAATGTTTAGTTTAATAATGTTTCTCAATTGTTACGATAATACCTTCAGAGATAATTAGATCCCTATGCATTGTCTTCACCTACAGTAAGCTGTGTTTCTCATCGATCTAGATATGCCTGCAGGTAATTGAATACCCCCAGATCTTCAAACCTAAAGTATTGGGAATTAATTTCTCTGAGAAATAAGAGATTGTGTGATGGGTGGGATACTGAAAGATGCAAATGGTTAGTATAGTATAGTGGCATGTAGGATTCCCAGTTTTTTAAAGTGAATACATGTCAAAATCAACTTGGTTTTGACACATAAATTACACTTTAAGAAAAACAGGAGAACACTCACAAAATCTCTCAATTACTGATTCTCACACCCTATTACATTCTCCCCAATACAGTATGTCTAACTCCAGATGCTTATATTTATCGTCAGGGGTCACTCAGCCAATATGGGGCAAACATATTCTGAATCAACTACGTGCCCACTATCATATTAACATTACTAAAGCTATTTAATCTATTTTTGTGGAGTTGGAAGGTCAAAGTATTCTCCTTTTAGTCTATTTGGGCAGTATTATTAAAATGGTTACATGCCCATATCTATTGTAACTGATACAGCCCCTACCCCTGTTGCTTACACAACATCGATAAGCTAATGGGACATTACATTTCAGCAGATAGTGTTATATCCTTTTGGCTTTCAACTTCCCTTGCATTCTGTTACCATTACACCATTAGTCTATAAATGTAAACGCTTTTCTGATGTTCTGTGATGCTTTAACAATAAAAACTAGAGATGAGCAGGTTCGGTTTTACTCGGATTTACTCAGATTTACCCAAATCTCCTTATTGGCTATTGGACATCACATGTTTTGGATAGCCAATAAGAAAAATCTAGAAAATAAGAAATGGCGATAATTCTGGCGTAAAGAAACGAGTAAATCCGAACCTGCTCATCTCTAATAAAAACGTTTTGGTGGAAAAAAAGAGTTTAGTGGTCCTAAATTCACCTAAGTTACAGCAACTTAAATGTTATTTTTGGAACTTATAAAATGGGAAGGCATATTTATTAAAACAACTCATGAGGTGGACTGATTTACTACATTACAGCTAAGATAGTTGTTAAAGAGTAACCTAAAAAGTCAAATTATAAAAGAGAGAATTAAAAATACAATTGATGAGTGTAATGCAATGACTATCAAAGAACACCAGACCTCCCAACCTTTGAATCCTCTCATGCGGGGTCAGGCTTGCCGGAGGCATGGCTGGAAAGGAGGGGTTCAGAAGAAGGGGTGGGACAACAATGAATTGGGTGGGGCCTCGACGGAAGATATATATATATATATATATATATATACACATATACAGGCAATAATAGGATTTTAATTACTGGGGTTCCATTTAGTACCATGGGGTATAGACGGGTCCACTAGGAGCCTTTCAAAGTGTGGGCTGGCTCCTCCCTCTATGCCTCTCCTACCAGACTCAGTCGAGGAATCTGTGCCCGAGAAGATGGATATACTGTGAGAGAAGGATATAAAGAATAGTAGTGAGATTCCAAACAAGCACACACAAACCAGAGGAAAGCTATGCTAACCCAACTTTAAGCAGGAACAGCAACAGCTGAACCAACAATACTTAACCAAGTAACAGTGCAGGAAGAGCGAAGCACCGGGGCGGGCGCCCGGTATCCTCTATGGATTACGATAAAAGGATTTACGGTTGGTAATTAAAATCCTATTTTCTCTTACGTCCTAGAGGATACTGGGGTTCCATTAAGTACCATGGAGATGTACCAAAGCTCCCAACCCGTGTGGGAAAGTGCTGAGGTTCCTGCAGAACTGACTGACAAACTGAAGGTCCTCAGAGGCCAAAGTATCGAACTTATAGAGCTTAGCAAAAGTGTTCGAACCAGACCAAGTAGCCGCTCGGCAGAGCTGTAAAGCCGAGACACCCCGGGCAGCCGCCCAGGAAGAACCCACCGACCTAGTAGAGTGGGCCTGTACAGATTTTGGAACCGGCAAACCTGCTGTGGAATACGCATGCTGGATAATGAGCCTGATCCAGTGTGCAATTGTCTGCTTTGAAGCAGGACAACCACTTTTATTGGGATCATAGAGAACGAACAGCGAGTTGGATTTCCTGTGACGAGCTGTCCTCTTTACATATACCTTCAAAGCCCTCACAACATCCAAAGACTTTGAAGTAGCAGAGGTGTCAGTGATAACCGGAACCACAATAGGTTGGTCGATGTAAAACGCAGATACCACTTTAGGAAGTAATTGCTGATGAGTTCTGAGTTCAGCTCTGTCCTCATGGAAAATTAAATAGGGGCTTTTGTGAGACAAAGCCCCCAGCTCCGACACACGTCTTGCTGAAGCCAAGGCCAACAGTGTGACGGTCTCCATGTAAGATATTTTACGTCCACCTCATTTACCGGTTCAAACCAGTCTGATTGGAGGAACTGCAGCACCAAATTGAGATCCCAAGGTGCCGTAGGAGGCACAAAGGGAGGTTGGATGTGCAGAACACCTTTCAAGAACGTCTGAACCTCAGGGAGAGAAGTCAATTGTTTTTGAAAGAAAATGGACAAGGCCGAAATCTGGACTTTTATGGAGCCCAGACATAGGCCCACAGACACACCTGCCTGCAGAAAAAGCAGGAAACGTCCCAGATGAAATTCCACCGCAGAATAATTTCTGCTCACACCAAGAGACGTATTTCTTCCAAATACGGTGGTAATGTTTAAACGTTACCCCCTTCCTGACTTGGATCATAGTTGGGATAACTTTGTTAGGGATCTCTTTTCTGGCTAGAATGAGCCGTTCAACTTCCATGCCATCAAGCGTAGCCGCGGTAAGCCCTGATAGACAAATGGGCCCTGTTGCAGAAGATCCTCGCAAAGAGGTAGAGGCCACAGATCTTTGAGGAGCATCTCCAGAGGGTCCGAGTACCAGGCCCTTGACAGTCCAGAGCAATAAATATTGCTTGAACCTTTTCCCTTTTTATTCTTTTTAGAATTCTTGGGATCAGAGGAAGTGAAGGAAACAAGCACACTATCTGATAGACCCACAGAATCATCATAGCGTCTACTGCCACTGCCTGTGGGTCTTTCAACCTGGAACAATACCACTTGAGCTTCTTGTTGAGATGAGAGGCCATCATGTTGATTTGTGGATATCCCCATCAACGTGTCAAGCACCTAAACACTTCCAGGAGAAGGACCCACTCCCCCGGGTGCAAGTCATGTCTGCTGAGGAAGTCTGCTTCCCAGTTGTCTACTCCCGGAATGAAGACTGCTGACAATGCCACAGCGTCTTTTTCTGCCCAGAGGAGAATTTTTGACACCTCTCACATTGCTGCTCTGCTTTTCATTCCGCTCTGTCAGTTTATGTACGTCACTGCCATCAGTCGCGTCATATTGTCTGACTGGACCTGAATGGCCCGATCTTGAAGATGATATGAGGCCTGAAGAAGGGCATTGTATATGGCCCTGAGTTTGAGAATGTTGATTGGAAGGATGACTTCCTGACTTGACCATCTTCCTTCGAAACTGCACACCCTGAGTGACTGCTCTCCAACCTCTGAAGCTTGCACCCGTGGATAACAGAAGAGTTCTGAATTCCCAACCTTTGACCCTCGACGTGTTGAGAAGTCTGCAGCCACCACAGAACCCTGATCCTGGCTTTTGGCGACAAACGGATCCTCTGGTGCATGTGAAGATGCAACCATTTGTCCAACAGATCGAGCTGGAAGGGTCTTGCATGAAACCTTCTGTATTGAAGTGCCTCGTAAGAGACCACCATTTTCCCCAGAATGCGAATGCATAGATGCACTGATATCCGGGTTGGCATCAGGACATCCCAAACCATCGACTGGATTACCAATGCCTATTCCAACGGAAGGAACACTTCCTGCGACTCCGTGTCCAGTATCATTCCCAGGAATGGAAGCCTCTGAGTTGGCTCTAGGTGAGATTTTGGAAGGTTCAGAATCCAGCCGTGATCCTGGAGAAGTTTGGTTGAGAGACCGATGCTGTCAAGCAACCTCTCCCCGGACGGCGCCATTATCAGAAGATCGTCCAGGTATGGAATTATATTCACTCCCTGTGTGTGGAGTATATACATCATCTCTGCCATCACTTTGGTGCATACCCTCGGTGCCGTGTAGACACCAAATGGCAGGGCCTGGAACTGGTAGTGACAGTCCTGCAGTGCAAACCATAGATAAGCCTGATGAGGCGGCCAGATCAGAATGTGAAGGTACACATCCTTGATATCCAAAGACACTAAGAATTCCCCTTCCTCTAGACCTGAGATCACCACTCTCAAAGACTCCATCTTGAACTTGAACACTCTTAAGAATGGGTTCCTGTACTTGAGGTTCAGAATCGGCAGTACCGAACCGTCCGGCTTCGGTACTACAAACAGGTTGGAATAGTACCCGTTGTTGTGCAGATGAGGTGGAACTGGAACAATGACTTGAGTCTGTACCAGTTTTTGGATGGCATGCTGTAAAGTTATACTTGCCTCTTGTGAAACTGGTAAGCCTGATTTGAAGAATCTGTGAGGTGGGAGCTCTTGGAACTCTAGTCTGTAGCCCTTGGAAATAAGATCTATGACCCAGGGATCCCGGCACAAACTTGACCAGATGTGACTGAAGAATTTTAGTCAGGCTGCCACCTAACAGCACTCCAGGCATCGCGATCCACCGTCATGCTGAAGGCGTTGAGAAAGCAGAGCCTGAGCTCTGCTCCTGAGCACCTGCAGTTGCTGGTTTGCATGGTTTACCTCTTGTGCCTCTAGAGGCCGTAGAAGCACCTCTGGATATGCCCTCGAACTTGGTTGTCCGAAAGAACTGTAAATTTGAAGCTGAATAAGATTTCCTGGCTGGGGGAGCTGCGGAAGGAAGATACGTAGAATTACCCGCCATAGCTTTGGAGAGCCATTTGTCTAGTTCGTCTCCAAACAGGGCCTCTCCTGTGAATGGTAGGCCTTCCACGTCTTTCCTGGAGTCTGCATCAGCAGTCCACTGGCGTAGCCACAAGCCCCTGCGTGCTGACACTGCCATAGCGGTGGTGCATGCATTAAGCAAGCCTTTGGTATCTCTTTTATGGCTTTCACCATAAAGTTCGCAGAGTCCTGTATATGCTGCAGGAGTAAAACAAAATTCCCCCTAGACAAAGAGTCTAACCCCTCAATTTGGTTACCTGACAATTTAGCAATAGCTTTTGTGATCCACGCACATGCAAAAGTGGATCTCTGGGCCACCCCAGCAGCTGTGTACAATTATTTGAGTGTAGTCTCAATTTTACGATCAGCTGTGTCTTTTAGGGAGGCTGCACCAGGGACGGGCAATACAATTTTTCCTGACAGCCTAGAGACTGATGTGTCCACTATCGGTGGATTTTCCCATTTTTGAGATGAGAGCAACCTTTTAGGGATTTGAAATTTCTTATCAGGATTAACCCATGGTTCTTCAAACAGGGTATTCAATTCCTTTGACGCAGGAAAAGTGACTGAGGACTTCTTTTTTACATTAAAATAAGATTCCTCGCACTCCTCTGACACCTTATCAGGAATTTGCAGAACATCTCTGATAGCCTCTATAAGACAATACAAAAATTATAGGAAAATAACGTGCGCAAGCAAGCAGCTGGTAGAGTCCCCAAGTTTCTTAGGAGGTTTTCCTTCTCCCCTCACCCATAAAGTGCACAACAAAGAATAGAAACTGGGACTTAACTAGCGCTTCTTAATCTTCTGCTGGTACTTGTTGTTCCACGTAGTTTTGTTATTCACAACGGGGTACCATAAAAGGAAAAGGGTATGTATAGTGTAATACCGTTTTAATAGTAAACATATAACATACAATATGGTAACAGTAATAATAAAAAAAAATCCAAAATATTGCACAATCCCTTCAAGTACAATAGGTGGACGGGCTAATTACCGGATAATTCAGAACTGTTGTTTAGACAGTTCAGAAAGCGCATGAAAGATGTAACCAGGGATTTACGGATAGTCCCACCATGCAGTTCTTACTCGACACCGGTCCTTAGCGTACGTCCCCAAGCTTGTCAGGAAACAACCAACGCGTTTCTACCCCTAGCTGGGGTCTTTGTCAAGGTTTTCAAGCTGAATGATTCAGTGCTCTCTTCTTCCTGGTATTTAAATGTCCATCCTCCAATGGAATCACTAGGCACCCAGGTGGATCCTATACAACATGATGTACTAAGAGTCCCATGATCCTTTGCTGGAGTGTCCATAGCAACCCCAATCTCCATGCAGTGGGTGGATCAGTTACCTTGGTAACCCGTTTTTGCATACCGGTTTCCTGTTTGAAATAATAAAAGGAATGAATGGGAGAATGCGTCGTCATGGATACATGTTGCGCGACGTCACTTCCGGTCTCGTTGTCATGGCGACCGGCGTCTCCAAATGATCCGTGGTAGTGGCGCCGTGCTCGTGTCAACTCAGATCCATTAAGGTCACAGGTGTTCGACGTTTATTAAAGTTCTTGTCCATGGGCTTAATTCTATCCTCCTATACTTTTAATATCAGATACGGCAGTGGGGTTCTGATGTGACGTCACTTCTGGTCCCGTTGTCATGGGGACCGGTGAAACTGTGACTGTGGGTTTGACGGATGGTTGACAGACACACTCTGGATGAGTTTAAATATATCTCTCCGTTTTGTGTCTGTCTTTTTCCTTCGGTCGATTCCACGGATGAATTCAGCATTATTTGAATATTATAATATATACAATAATTATAATATCACCATCATCATTGGTTAAATGTTTCCTCATTATTTGAGTATATATTTATATTAAAGTGTGTATTTATGTCACTGTTTGGAATTTTATAGTACCTTATTGGTGCCGTTATCAATTTAATTATGTAATTACGGAAATGATTATTATCATTTTTTAAGAGTGATGGATGCGGGATTTTGTCTATGTGTTATCTATTCCATTCCTGAGTATTTTGGTATTTAATTCTATTGTGTGGATGTATATTTGAATTTTATGGTCCTTTATCACTTTAAATTTTGCTCCACAGAGTTGAATAAGGCTAGCAGCTGTTTTTATTTGATAATTAGTCTGGGGCTTTAAATATGGCTAGAGGGGAACTTCCCTCTATCTACCTCTGATGAAACGACCGGGGCTAATGGTCGAGAAACGCGTTAGGTATTAGCTCTGGAGTGACCTCTGTATTTGGATCATCTACTATTGCCCTAATCACTGGGGAATTTTAACATTTCTGAACCTGCAACAAGGGACTCTACACATCTCGGTATATTGGACTCCGGCTCTAAAAGGTAAAATCAGCCGTGCTAGCTGAATAGCTTCCAGGCAGTACGGTGAATGTCAGCCACCACTGCCGTAATTGCTGGGTAATTACTACACCCTAAACCCGCTGCAAAGGGACTCCGTGTATCAACGTGTTTTGGACCCCGGCTGTTAAGGATATTCCAGCCGCACTATTTGGGTGGTAACCGGGCGATGCAGTGAATGCCGGTACGTGGAATACAGATAACGGAGGTCTTGGGTGATTCCAGCTAGTGAACCAGCACAAGTACAAGTGTCAGAGACGGTTACTCTACAAAAAATATCCCCACTAAATAGCTCCTTACATTAGTGGCACGGGGAGGATATTTAACTTTCAGCAAAGAGGAGGCACTTGTTATATACCGACGGTACCCAATTGCATGGCATACAAATGGTTCAACTATATGGTTCTCTTTCTTTCTTTTTTTCGTTTTAATCACAGTACTGTGGTATAGACATTAATTATACAAAACAACTGATTCCTTGGATGAACCTATAGGTGTAACACACCTCATTTAATTACAGGCTGGCCAGCATATGTGGACATTTTATGGTTAATGAATCAGTGTACTGCAGTGTGATTTTTATTAAGGGATCTTATTGTGATTATATCACGAGTTAAGTTTAGAGTGATTGTGGCATTATTACAGGTTCTTTTATGATCCAGATGGTTTAAAATTTGCTACAAATTGTTCAACATTACTGTGAGGTCACTTCTGAATTATATAGAGTATACTGTGTATTTTTATATACATTATATTTTAATTTTTTTCTATCCATATTTTGGATTATTAATAAAAATACTATATTTTAGAAATTAATCCTGTTGCGCACAGATTGGTCTCTTTTTCTTGTTTATCTTGTTTTGTGGGGGTTAGCAACCTTCCCCTTTTCACCAAATTGTGCAGCAATAGGAGGTTCTCTTAAAGTGGAAAGTTTCGGGCGCCCATTTTTCCTTGTTTGTTCTTGATTTTTATCGATTGTTGCTGAGGCAGCCCCTCTCTGACACCTTTGAGAACATCTAGTTATATAATGCCTTCATTAAAATGTTTATCAGAACGACTTGAAAGAAGGCAGAATTATTTAAAGGATGAGTCTAATCATATAGAACAGAGTGTGAATAATGATAATGTGGATATGTATTCATTATTTAATGAATTGGAGGACTTATTTATTTCTGAGACACGTCATTGGTGGGATCAAGTAACACTACAAAAGTATCTTGATAAAGAAATGATCCCTAGGGGCCTCAGAATTTTTAAGTCCTGTTCTTTTAAGGATGATTCTATATTTACTCAGGAATGGAATGGAGTTTTAGATAATTGCTCAAAGAACCTTATGAGACTACTGATTAAACATAGAGAACAGAAAGTTCTTAAAATTCAGGAGGAGATTGAGAGGGTACAAGATTCTCTTCTTGCCTTCTCCAAACATCCAGAATATGATACTAAGGATATTAAATTGAATAGAAAAGTTGAGGACTTTGAGAAAACTCTCATTGCCCTTAAGGATAAGAAACTATACCGGGATAAGAATGATTATCAGACAGATCAAGTCCGTACATTTAATAAAAGATTTAGAACACCATCAAGAAACGGTAGACTAGCTAGGTCCCCTAATAGATCCTCTGACAATACTAACTATATTGAACGTGAGAGGATCTCAGAGGGTTTTGGGAGTAGACAGGAGAGAAGGAGGAAACCAAGCTATAGACAGAGATACGACTCAGGTCCAGGTAGGAATCGTATGGGGAATAGGAATAATGAGACCACTACATGGAGGAATAGAGATTACTCAGATAGATCCATTAGGGGACATCAGAGATTACGTGATGATTATGATACATATACACATGTAAATAGATATGACTCTCTAAATGATAATATCCCTGCCCATAGAGTTAAATTAGATCAAGGTGGACCGTCCTCGGTTCATTTTTTAGACAGGAGAAATGCATCACTTCGAGAATCACAACAATTAAATCAGAGGGAGCAAATAAGGAGCAGATACACTCCAAAAAGGAGAAGAGAAGAAGAAAGCGAGGTTGTAGAGGAGGAATCAAGAAATCAAACAAACAGTCAGCTACCTCAAAGAAATCTAAGAAACTAACAGCCAATAAGGGTATTTTTAATCTTTCAACAAAGACTCTAACTTCAGGGGAGATTACCCTTCTGAACAAGGGTCTGAAATTTGCCCCAGAAACTAGACCTAATTTATTTACATTATTTGTTGATTTGAACAAATTTATTCGTACCCTAAGCCGTAAGAGATACTTTACGATGAAATCTTTACAGAAAAAGAAAATCAATGGCACTCCAGTTTGTCTTGATAAGGATGATATCCTAGCAATAGACATTTTGGAGTCTCTGAGTGATGAAAGGGAAGAAAGGTCTTGTGTAGAACCTACTAAAATATTTGACATTATGAGCCCCATAAATGAGAGAATATCTAAATTTAAGAAGGCGTCAGATTTCTATCCACTCCAACATAGAGGTCCCTTTGTGGAGGGTTTTTATTCCACGACTATGCGAGATTTTAAGAATCTATGTGATAGACAAGATAAAAAGTCCTTTAAGGATAATTTATCTAGATCAGAGAGATTGGCACTTAAAAACCTTACTAAAGATAAGGCAATAATAATTAAACAAGCGGATAAAGGGGGGGGTCTGGTCATTCAAGACCAGACCGATTACCTTAAAGAAGCATATAGACAACTTAATGACGAGATGTTCTATAGGAAATTACCTGCTGATCCTACAGGTGCCTTTTTGGAAGAATATAAATCCCTGATTGATTCAGCATTAGAACAACAAGTCATTACTAAAGATATTTGGAATTATTTATGGACACCTTACCCGATTATCCCAATCTATTATCACCTCCCAAAGGTTCATAAAACATTAATTTCCCCTCCAGGACGGCCCATTATATCTGGAGTAGGATCTCTTACAGCAAACCTTTCTTCCTTTATTGATGCCCATTTGCAAAAGTATGTTACCTCTCTCCCCTCACACATTAAGGATACGACTCATTTTCTACAGAAGCTAGAAGGAGTAAAGTGGAAAGATGGATATATATTATCCACATGTGATATAGAGTCTCTATATACGAACATATCACATGAATGGGGTCTAGTGGCTGTTAATTATTATTTGACACGTGATTCGGAAGTGTCTGATGGACTTCGTCATTTTTTATTATTGTCAATTAGGTTCATTTTAGAACATAATTATTTTTCATTTGACTCCCGGTTTTATTTACAAAACAAGGGGACTGCCATGGGGACTAGATTCGCGCCAAGCTTTGCCAACCTTTTTCTAGGTTGGTTTGAGGATAGTTATATTCTCAATACCACCATTGGCGCGGGTCTGGTCCTCTATGGCAGGTTCATTGATGATGTCTTTATTATTTGGGAGGGTGATACCGAATCATTGGTAGGTTTTATTAACTATTTGAATTTAAATATGTTGGGTCTCAAATTTACGAATAATTATAGCCCGAATAGTCTTAATTTTTTGGACATTACGGTCTCGATTAAGGATCGTGTAATAGAATCCTCTACATATATCAAGGAGGTGGACTGTGGTAATTATTTACACTATAAGAGCAGTCATTACAATCCCTGGAAGAACAATATTCCTAAAGGTCAGTTCCTCCGGTTACGTAGGAACTGCTCCACGGAAGAAATGTTCAACACACTGGCCAGGGATATGTATGGGTCATTTGTTAAACAAGGATACCCGATCCACCTCCTTGATAAGGCATTAGAATATACTTCACGTCAATCGAGACCACTAATGTTAAATCCTGAGAATGTAACATCTCGTAAAAATAGGAGATCTGATCAACCACCCATTTTTATTACACAGTATAATTCAGCTGCAGGACAAATTAAGAGGATTATCTCTAAGAATCTTATGATTCTACAATCAGATCGTTTTTTAGAAGGGGCAATTACGGAGAAGAACCCTGTGGTTTTTAAAAAAGCACAACATCTTAAACAAAAATTAGCACCAAGTTTGTTTAAGAGAGGACCTATAATATCTGGTATAGACACTGAAGAGCCCATCTTTGGTTTGCCCCCTAAACCAAGGGGGTTCTTTAAATGTGGGAAGGACAGATGTCTGACGTGTACATATGTTGATCATAAATGTACTACTATCAATTCACATACAACCAAGGAGAATTTTGAAATAACTACCTTTCTCAATTGTAGATCTAGCTATGTAATCCAATGTTTCTGTGGCATTCAATATGTGGGGAGGACTATACGTCCCCTACATGTGCGATTTCTTGAGCACAGACGTAACATCATGAAGGGTGTGAAAACACATACCCTCTCGAATCATGTTAATGTATGCCAGAAGGGGAACCTCAAAGGTCTCTCAGTAAGAGCAATTGAGCAAGTCAGACCCACGTGTAGGGGGGGTGATAGGTACAATAAACTTTGTAAACGTGAAGCTTTTTGGATATTCCAACTACAAACATTATCCCCACAGGGTCTGAATGACACAGTTGAACTGAATAATGTATAAGAGTCTGAATGTTCCCTCACAGAATGGGTTAATATCCAATTACTGATAGGATCTTGGAATTATCTATTTGTCCAGTATGAAGTAGGTTTTATATTATAGTATGTTTATGGTAGTCTGGGGTTATTTTAGTGTCACTGTAAAGTTGCAGACATATGTAATATGCGGCTTTGCATTTTTACATATATACACGGAGCGACACATGCATATGGGGGCACTGATATTTAATAATAAATATAGATTTAGTTAATTATGATATTTTAGGTTTAATTGTAGGTAAGGATTATATTATTATTATTTTTTGAAGTGTGACTGTGGGTTTGACGGATGGTTGACAGACACACTCTGGATGAGTTTAAATATATCTCTCCGTTTTGTGTCTGTCTTTTTCCTTCGGTCGATTCCACGGATGAATTCAGCATTATTTGAATATTATAATATATACAATAATTATAATATCACCATCATCATTGGTTAAATGTTTCCTCATTATTTGAGTATATATTTATATTAAAGTGTGTATTTATGTCACTGTTTGGAATTTTATAGTACCTTATTGGTGCCGTTATCAATTTAATTATGTAATTACGGAAATGATTATTATCATTTTTTAAGAGTGATGGATGCGGGATTTTGTCTATGTGTTATCTATTCCATTCCTGAGTATTTTGGTATTTAATTCTATTGTGTGGATGTATATTTGAATTTTATGGTCCTTTATCACTTTAAATTTTGCTCCACAGAGTTGAATAAGGCTAGCAGCTGTTTTTTATTTGATAATTAGTCTGGGGCTTTAAATATGGCTAGAGGGGAACTTCCCTCTATCTACCTCTGATGAAACGACCGGGGCTAATGGTCGAGAAACGCGTTAGGTATTAGCTCTGGAGTGACCTCTGTATTTGGATCATCTACTATTGCCCTAATCACTGGGGAATTTTAACATTTCTGAACCTGCAACAAGGGACTCTACACATCTCGGTATATTGGACTCCGGCTCTAAAAGGTAAAATCAGCCGTGCTAGCTGAATAGCTTCCAGGCAGTACGGTGAATGTCAGCCACCACTGCCGTAATTGCTGGGTAATTACTACACCCTAAACCCGCTGCAAAGGGACTCCGTGTATCAACGTGTTTTGGACACCGGCTGTTAAGGATATTCCAGCCGCACTATTTGGGTGGTAACCGGGCGATGCAGTGAATGCCGGTACGTGGAATACAGATAACGGAGGTCTTGGGTGATTCCAGCTAGTGAACCAGCACAAGTACAAGTGTCAGAGACGGTTACTCTACAAAAAATATCCCCACTAAATAGCTCCTTACATCAGTGGCACGGGGAGGATATTTAACTTTCAGCAAAGAGGAGGCACTTGTTATATACCGACGGTACCCAATTGCATGGCATACAAATGGTTCAACTATATGGTTCTCTTTCTTTCTTTTTTTCGTTTTAATCACAGTACTGTGGTATAGACATTAATTATACAAAACAACTGATTCCTTGGATGAACCTATAGGTGTAACACACCTCATTTAATTACAGGCTGGCCAGCATATGTGGACATTTTATGGTTAATGAATCAGTGTACTGCAGTGTGATTTTTATTAAGGGATCTTATTGTGATTATATCACGAGTTAAGTTTAGAGTGATTGTGGCATTATTACAGGTTCTTTTATGATCCAGATGGTTTAAAATTTGCTACAAATTGTTCAACATTACTGTGAGGTCACTTCTGAATTATATAGTGTATACTGTGTATTTTTATATACATTATATTTTAATTTTTTTCTATCCATATTTTGGATTATTAATAAAAATACTATATTTTAGAAATTAATCCTGTTGCGCACAGATTGGTCTCTTTTTCTTGTCTAGCCTCTATAAGAGCCTCTATTCCGTGACAGAGTAGCATCCCCCCTCCAAATCCACCTTGCCCTCCTCCATGTCAGACTGCAGGATATGAGCCAGAGATCGTTTTTACAGACAAATGGGAGGGGATTGAGACGCTGGTTTGGGGACTGAATCTATATTCATAAACTCATCCACAGTCTGTCTTAAGTATTGTGTCTCTTTCTCATTGCGGGATAATTTCGTAGAAATATTGGAGATCATTCCTTTAATGGAATTAACCCTGCTATTCTGGGAAGGTGCACTGCCCTGAGTACCCAGTAGTGAGCCCTCTGACGAAGAGGAACACTCCGCTGTACAAGAAACACACTCTTTGCCTGACATAATGTAAATGTGACAGCACACACACACAGGAAAAGGTTAAGCACACTTAACCCACAAAGAGCCCTTCAGGGAGACCCAGAGTTATTTGGAGCCAGCTCCCACCGCGCCCTTATCACTATGCCAAGCTTAGCCGGTCGCAGAGTAAGTACCCTGATAGGGGACTTAGTACACTAATAATCACTCCCACCCTGCTATGACCCCCTGGTACCGTTGAGGTAATCTGGAGTCTCTCCGGAGGAGCTGCGCATCCCTGTCAGTCAGTGTCTGTGTCCACTGCAGAGGGAAAATGGTGCTGGTGATCTGCTGGATCCACTCATAGTGAAGGCCCTGCCCCTTCAATGGTGCACGGTCTTTCCGCTCTTTTTTATACTGGCTGCGGTAATCTGGTGCTTAAAATGGAGAGAAACACGTTTTAAGGCTCTTTTTGCCAGTGTGGGTACTGTGTACAGTGTAATGAGACGCAGCTGTGTACTGTTTCTGGAGATGCATTTCGCACCGGTTTGAAGCCATGCATCTCCATGCCCTCATGCCGCCATAATGGCCAGTGCCCCGCTGACTGGGATGCCAGCTTAGTACTCACTACTCTTCATTCCTCTGGCTCTGTTAGGGGTGGCGGCGTGCTCCGGGAATGTACGCTCGCCATGGTGGGGCTTGCAAACAGTTCCATCAGGAGCTCAGTGTCCTGTAAGTGAGGAACGGGACCATTAACCCTTCAAGAGGTTGGGCCGTCCCCCACCTTCCTAAGTCCCACGAAGCAGGCAGGCTGGTGCCATCCAGCCTTGCCTGAAAATAACAAACACATAAAATAAATGCATAAAATTCTTCAGGAGCTTCCATAAGCATGACTGGCTCCTCCAGGCACATATTCTAAACTGAATCTGGTAGGAGGGGCATTGAGGGAGGAGCCAGCCCACACTATCAAATTCTTAAAGTGCCCATGGCTCCTAGTGGACCCGTCTATACCCCATGGTACTAAATGGAACCCCAGTATCATCTAGGACGTAAGAGAAAATCTGGCACTAGCGTCACTATAAAGGTGTATGCTCCAGTTCCCTCCAAGGAGTTTGCATGCTCCAAAATAAATATCCAGATAGCAGCACTCAGAGGCTTTGTAGATGATTAACAAGTGTGCTTTATTTCAACAATTGTCTATTGTACTGGTTGGTGCGCTTTATACTAGTTCACTTTGTTCACATGCACCAATAAGCCCTGTGATCCATGCAGTTTGAACTGAGCTGCAAGTTTACAAATAGAAAAATAATAAAAAATATATATCTATTGTTTTGACTGGTTGGTTCCCTTTGTTCACGTGCATCTATAAGCCCTGTTATGTACACAGTTTGAACCTAGCTGCAAGTTTAAAACTAAAAAAAAAAATATCTATTGTTTGTATTGGTTGGTGAGCTCTACTCCAGTGCACATTGTTCAGGTGCATCTATAAGCCCTGTGATCCACACAGTTTGAACCGAGCTGCAAGTTTAATAATAAAAACTAAAAAAATATATATATGTATTGTTTGTATTGGTTGGTACGCTTTACCCTAGTGCCCTTTGTTCAAAGTCCTGTGACTCCACACAATTTCAACTGAGCTGCGAGTTTAAAAAAATAAAAAATACATATATATATATATATATATATATTTATATAAATTTATATATATATATATATATATATGTATAGAGAGAGAGAGAGCAAGCTCTATTGTTTGTACTGTTCTATACCCTGTACTCCAGATCTCTGTGGCAAAGTTTCATATATGTGCTATAAACTGCCATGTGTTTGTGCCGCTGCACTGTCACTTAGCAACAAGCCTGCTTGCTGCAACCTTTTACCCAATATTAGTAAAAACAATATTGTGAATTGTGAGGTGGTCACACTTGACTGAAAATGACTGGATCTTAATGTTATTGAGGTTAGTAATACTCTAGGGGAAAAAAGAATCCCAAATTATGTGATTTTAGCTGTTTTTGACAGTTTGAACTGAGCTGCGAGTTATAAACAAAAATAAAAAAATATATATAGCGCTATTGTTGGTACTGTTCTATACACTGTACCATAGATCTCTGTGGCAATGTTTCATAGATGTGCTATAAACTGCCATGTGTTTATGCCATTGGTCTTTCATTTAACAACAAGCCAGCTCACTGCAATCTTCGGCCAATATTGGCAAAAACAATATTGTGAGGTGGTCACAATTGACTGGAAATGACTGGAGCTTAATATTATTGAGGTTAGTAATACTCTAGGGGGGGGGGAAAGAAACCCAAATCATGTGATTTTAGGTTTTTTGTCAATGTTTGAAAAAAATCCAAAACCAGTCATGGTGGTTTGGCAAATCCAAAGCACGAATCAGAGACAAATACAGCAAAAATGGTCCGGCGCACATCTCTAGTTAATATATGTATTAGTATAGAAAAAAATAGTAATTAACCATAGCTATGGATAGTGCAGGTGGCTTTGTATGAAATATTTGTTAGATGATTGTACCACAAATATGGAATAAGTATGTATTCTTTATACATAATTGGTGGGGTGGGCAAGAATATGCCAGAAGGGACTAGCTGCTTAGAACAGGTTAGGGCCAGTTCTGCAGACTGTAACAGGGGACACTGGGTACAAAAAAAATATCAGAGTTAGGGAGCGAGAGACAGACGGAGCCGGGCTCTCTAAAGGAGACATGGCAAAAGGTTCTGAAATGAGTGGTACCTTAGAAGAGAGAAAAGAAGGGATTTGTTGCCTGCAAGTAGGTCCTGGAGAAGGGATTGCTCTGTGACAGGGGGAATTGCAGAGGTGGGTGCCAGAAGTGGAGCAGCATCTGAGAGGAGGTAGAACAAATCTGAGGGGAAGGTCCAGCACACACAGACTGTGAGTTGCACTGAGAGAGCTATATTTACCGGCTTGGATATGGAGCAGACAGAGAGTACTAGGGGCTGCTGCATCTGTAAGAGAGTGCTAAATGGAGATTACAGTTGGACGTAGAGAGGGAGCAACAGGAACAGTTAGTGAAGTAAGGTACTGATTGCAATACATCTGGAGAGGGCGGTACGTCTCCTTAAACTCAGCGCTTTTCATAAACATATTACAACTAGCTTAATGCCCATTGAACATTCAGAGAACACTACATTCTGGGTGCACAATATAAAAGGGAAAGTGATACCAAGTGCTGTCTTAACAGAAGTGTAGGCCCTTGGGCAAAGCAAAGCACTTGGGCCCCTACCCATCCATCAGCAGTAGGGGAGGGGGGTGCTATCAGAGGCAGCTTTGATGTCTCACGGGCTGGGGGGTGTTCTATCTTCCACTCAGCATTTAGGACCTGGAGCATTAATATCTGCTAATTACTCCTTTATGGTACAGATGGTGGGAGATGGTGTGGGAGGGAGAACATTAAACTGTAGAAGAGGGCATTGAATGAAGGAGCCCTGGAACATGACTTCCATGGTGTTAGGGGGTGT